>NC_080727.1:22150000-22352500 GCF_019097595.1 Hemibagrus wyckioides
TGCCTCGTCCTCTGCTCCCAAGGATTCGAAAAAGCGCAGTAAATCCCTCAAAGCTGCTGTTTTTTCCAAAAATGTCTCAAAGTGCGTTGCTCTGGATGGCAGGACCATTTGCGTAGGGGACATTGTGTGGGCTAAAATCCTTGGTTTCCCTTGGTGGCCTGCCCGCATCTTAGCTATCACAGTGAGCCGCAAAGATAATGGGCTGTTAGTCAGGCAGGAGGCCCGCGTCTCCTGGTTTGGGTCGCCTACCACTTCCTTCCTGGCAATTACACAGCTTGCCCCCTTTCTAGAAAACTTCCAGTCTCGCTTTGACAAGAAGAGAAAGGGCCTGTACCGTAAAGCCATCACAGAGGCCGCCAAGGCAGCCAAACAGCTCACTCCTGAGGTTCGCGCCTTGCTAACTCAGTTTGAGACGTGAGTCTGTGTGCCTTTGAAAGGTAGGCAAAGCAGGCACAGCTTTTGCCCCATACCCCTTTCAGCAAAGAAAAAATTACAAACTCTTCACCCCTTACCGTACCCAGCCACCTTTCAGAGAGAAGCCCAAAAAGTGTCAGGCCAGTCATCCAGGACTTGATTTATTTTCATGGGAAAAGCAGAAATTAGGGGGTCTGGGGAGCTGAATGTTGTTGGAAGTCGACTGAGATGCTGGATAATGATAATAATGATATTGAAGATGATAGGAAATGGTTGTCATGATTCATTTGACGAAATATTCTCATGTATTATTTAACTTTCTTTTTAGCCCATATGCCATGTTGAATCTATCGTTTGATATTTTCACCTCAGTATATTACTGTTTTAGCTCATAATTAAGCCTTTTTTTCCTTCCCAGATCACACATTTGCTTAAACCTGTAGTGTCCTATCGTAAGAATCCGTCAGTGGAAGACATTTGTATTATTATTTTTTATGATTATTATTATTAATGTTATTATTCTTAATCTTTTAAATAGTATTTATTGAAATGGACTTGCTTTAGACAGGATAAACGGTTCTGTAGCTAAAAGTACGGTTCAGGGAGATGTGAATATCGGGACAGATTACAGGCATCTCTGTCGTCTTTAGTTTCCCGTGTCCTTGTGGATATGTAGAAAACAGGCACCGTGGGCTTAGAAGGAAACGGTTTAGCGCTCGAACCAGTCCGTTAGACATCTCTTCCTCTTCAGTAAATCTGAACACCATATTCTAAGGCCTGTGCAAGAAGAAAGACGGTCAAATGTGAAAAAGGACCCTGGTGGGTACAAAGTCTCTAACTCAGGTAGACGCAGAGACTTGCTTTGGTGCTGCTCCTCCTTTATAATCAGACTTAAAATCAGATGCTGGATCCTCGGTCTGAGGAGAAGAGAGGAGTCTTAACCTGGGCGCGGTTCTTGCCGGCCGTGGCTTCGCAGGCAGTTTAGCTGAGGTTTTTTATTTTTGTCGGAGGTGTGTACAAGCCAAAGCCGCCTCAAGTGCCAGAGAGCGGAGTGAGCAGAGGCCCTGTTCATCTCTTAGCAGATAAAACCAGAAGCAGACATGCCAGCCGAACTGAGCAGCCCTTATTCCCACCCTCACAGCTGCAACTGCTCGCTTCACTTCTCCTTCATCCTCTCACCCACTTCGCAACTCTTCTCTCCTCCTATTCCCTCCTCCATTTGTCACCATCGCACATTTCCCCTCTCCTACCTTTCCCGTGTGTTCGTCTTCCACTCTCTCTCTCTCTCTCTCTCTCTCTCTCTCTCTCTCATGTATATATCTGGTTTTATTCCTGTTCCCTCATTCTCGCCTGGCCGTAGTCGTTTCATTTGTCTCATCCGTTTATCTCATCGCGAGCACACTTTGTTACGACCGAGCATTAAAATTCATAAGTTGCATTAATACCGTTATAAAGAGAAGACTGTTATTAAACTGTCTTGCCGAAACCTAGAGCACTGAAGCACAAGACAGCAGTTCCGATGCGTAACTAGAACACGTTTAACCACGATTATGCGTCAAAGCTTCTTCTGTGAAACCGCCTCGGCTTTCGGAAGTTCGACGATTTCTCCGATCCTGGTGTTTTGTCTTTCGTAAGGAATACGTTTTAAATGACGTTTATTTTGTTGTGCCTGAACTTTATTTTTTATGTCATTTCACTTGTTTTTGGATCACAGGGCTAAGCATGTGGGATACACGATCGTGTGTGTATAGATATATAAATATATACAGTGTTCGACATGGATTTCCCGCATGTATTGAGTGAGAAATGGCGCACCTGAGAACATTTCATACCTGAGAACAAAATGGGTTTTAATTCGTATCAAGCAAGTGAGAGTTATGTTCAGAAGAAACTGTCATTTCTCTGTATCCATGCTTGTCCTTCACTTGCATTAGCATTCTAAAGTCCATTCATTTTTCACCTGAGAAGGCATTTACTGTAAGAGAACCTGGTCTATAGTATGATATGCAGATAGGTAGGGACAAAAAACAACAAAAAAACAAAAACACCACACACTTTGCTTGGTAGACCACACTGACTTGACTGACCGACACACGTTTATTTGTCAAAAGCAGAGCAAAATGATATTTATTTTTTGGTGGATGGCTTTGTTTCATTTCGATCTCTTTATTTTTTACATTTATTATTTCTATCTGTTTGCAGGTCAGAGAATGCTGTAAAACAATTGAGAAAAAAAAATTACAGTGGAAGATATTGTGTACATGTTTTCTGATGTTTTAAGAGTATATAAATAAAATGTGAACTTCAAGAATTTTACCTAGTTGTCATTATTTTGTTTTGGGGTTTTTTTTCTATCTTCCCTGACTAATGCATTACATCCTATCGTCGAATCTCGGAATAACGGGAATAACAGAGCCGTTATCGTGAATAAAATCATACAGTGCTGGAATACTGGCACATTAAAAAAAAAAGTAATATAAAGATCATTTTCTCACCTGCAAACAGATGAGTAAAGGTTAGAACCGAATGAACCTCATCATGCCGCTTTTACACGTTATTACTTTCACGCTTCTCATAGAGTTAATGCATACTTTATATTGAACATGCTTCGGAATTTTTATAACCATTTGTACTTCACAAGCTCGCGTGTTGCTGAGAAATTCGTCTGCGTCATCGGGACGGGGTCGTAAAGATGCACTATTGCCAAAAGTTTTGGGACACCCCTCCAAATCATTGAGTTCAGGGGTTGGGCTCGGCCCCTTAGTTCCAGTGAAAGGAACTCTTAATGCTTCAGCTTCATACCAAGACATTTTGGACAATTTCATGCTCTTTGTGGGAACAGTTTGGGGATGACCCCTTCCTGTTCCAACATGACTGCACACCAGTGACCAAAGCAAGGTCCATAAAGACATGGATGAGTGAGTTTGGTGTGGAACTTGACTGGCCTGCACAGAGTCCTGACCTCAACACCATAGAACACCTTTGGGATGAATTAGAGCAGAGACTGGGAGCCAGGCTTTCATCATCACATCAGTGGTCAGAAATTCCCATAAACACACTCCTAAACCTTGTGGAAAGCCTTCCCAGAAGACTTGAAGCTGTTATAGCTGTAAAGGGTGGGACAACTCCATATTACATTTAAAGGCAGACGTCCCAAAACTTTTGGCAATATAGTGTACGTGTTGAAAACTGAAATTTAGATGTTGTCTATATATTCTATTTAAAGTTCTGTAAGTTTTCCGAACTTTCTCTTTTTGTGTGCGATCCGAGGTAAAGTCCCCAAAAACATGAAGAAAGATTCCTGTCCTGTATCTGAGTTCATTAGTTTGATATATATGTTTCGCTTGGACACTTGATAGACTTCAACAAGAATGACTTGGTAAAAGAATGACCTTTGCACCAGCTAGGTGAGAGGATCCTAATAAAATCTGGGCTGAATCCACGCCGACGATCTGTGTCCGATCGTCCACCAAGGATAGACGTGGTTAAAGAAAATCGCGGTGTCCTGCATGTTTTGTCAATCGGTGTGATCCAGGCTAGAAAACTGTTGAACAGAACCGAGTCCTCAGTGTAACGTCACCCTGTCTGTTGCCACAATTTAATCATCCATTCTTTCTTTCGTTCACATTTTGCTCCCATGTTTGTGTTAATCCTGTAAGCCGTATTCGTGTTTGGGAATTTTAGACCAGCGTTCCGAGATCCGCGTTGGCACTGAATCACTGTGTTATGTGACGCGTCTCAAGACCAAGCAACTGAAGAGTTTGTGCAATGTGTGATTTTTATCTGCAGCAAAAATCAGGCTGGAAATCAAGTGTGAGCTGTGAACTAGGAAGACCGGCAGTGTTTGGCTCCTTACTGGCTTCTTCCTCTTCATGATCTTTGCAGGCAGGTTAAAAAGTAAATAAAAAAGAGAGAGAGAGATATGTATGGACGGACGTACAGAGAGGTAGATGGATGGATGGACAGACAGACAAAGAGACAGACAGACAGATTAATAGATAGGCGGAGAGGAAGGCAGAAGGATGGACGGACGGACAGACAGATAGTTTGATGGATGAATAGACAGATAGATAGACGGAGGGACAGGTGGATGGCTGATGGCTGGACAGCCGGAGGGACGGATAGATAGACGGAGAGGAATACAGAAGGATGGATTGACGGACGGACAGACAGATAGTTTGATGGATGGATGGATGGACAGATAGATAGATGGATGGACGGAGGGACAGACTGACAGATAGATGGATGAACGGTGGGACAGACTGACAGATAGATAGATAGATAGATAGATAGATAGATAGATAGATAGATAGATAGATAGATAGATAGATAGATAGATAGATAGATGTGTTTTTGTCCTTTTAGTTATGTTGAAGTCTCTCTGAAAGATAGAAGAAAGCTAATCTGTGGAAAACCATTTGTTCCTCTGCTCCAGTTTTAGCTCTTGGTTTCCACGACGTCTCACACCTAGCGCTCAGAGCAGGACAGATTCATGTGTCTAAGTCATCTTACACCTGCATGAATTTAACGTAAATATGTCGTGCTGGTCATTTTTGTTTCCAAAGCAGTGGATCATTCTTAAGGGTCAGTGCTTGTGTATTTCATCACATGAATCTGCAGTGTAGCTTCTCTAATAATGCATGGAGGTGTCTTTAAGGTGAAGGTCTGACCTGTCGTTCTCTTCGCTCTCTTTCAGCGCTGCAACACTGAAGGGATGCTGATTGGGTCCGTTAGCCAGGACACTGCCATCGGTCAAGAGCCAGCAGGATGGGAGGAGCCATCCTCACAGAGAGAACCAGGTGTAATGGAGAAATTATTTTTTATTTAAGAATAATTATATATTTATAGTAAGGAATTAAAGACTGTCCACTTCCTGCTCGGTCAGTCGAGCTCGATCGTTTCGGCTCCTTTTCTTCTGTGCACATTCACGGTCACAGCATGTTTGAGTTAAGGACGTCTGCCATACTGGACGGACACAGATTTGTTTTTACTGTTATAAATTATAAGTGATGTCTAGGCGTCAGGGTGGAATGCAGGGGTTTTTAAGTGTGTGTCTGTCTCAGATGAAAATTAGAATGAAGAATTGATTTAGGAATAATGGAAACCTTTTCTATGTGAAATGCAATAAATATTGCATGTGCTATGCTTCAAAGGACAGTTGCAGAGCACTGGGGAGAGATTACTGTTCTGAGGAGACGAATAAACGCCAGTGTTCCTGCAGAAATGTTCCTCCTGCTCGTTTTTTGTTTTGTTTTTTGTATGAAGAGAACGTCTGAGCTTTAAACCAGGGACAGAATGAAGGCTGGATTTCCCGGAGTGTTGCTGAAAATAAAATCCACTTCTGCAGACGAAAAGAAAAGAAATGATTTTTGGCTTTTTTTACGTTAGGATCTTTTAAAAGTGAGCCGTTTTAACAGGAGCAACATAAATAACTCCACAATCACAGCACAAAGATCATTTCACCCCCCTCCCCCTTTATTTCTTTCTTTCTCGCCCCCCGTACCCTCTTTTTCGTTCTCTCCCCCCTCACCCTTTCTCCCTCACACTCTCTCTTTTTCTCTCTCATTCTTTCTATCTTTCTTTCTCTCTCCTCCCCTCCCTCCCCCTCTCTCTCTTTCTCTCTCTCCCTACCTCCTTCCCCCTTTCTCTCTCCCATCTTTCTCTCCTCCCTCCCTCTGTCTCTCTCTCACTCCCCCCTTCTCTCTCTCTCTCCCTCTTTCTTTCCCCTTGTCTCTCTCTCTCTGTTAAAATTATCTGAACTTCACTATGCTTTGGGGAAAAAGAAAGGAAAACAGATGAAATAAAGGGATATTGTTCTTTATTTCACCGAGAGGTTATAAAGAGTAAAGATTATAAAGATCCTTACACTGTCATGACCAGTTATAGTCCATGTGTCTTGTCATAGCCTCCATTCTCAAAGATTATTACCAGAAATCGAACTCTGAATGCTGCAAGCTCTCTCTCTCTCTCTCTCTCTCTCTCTCACACACACACAGTTTCCCCTCATCTTTCTCTCTGGAAGATTCCCTTCTGTGTCTCAGTACAATCGGACAACTTGTGAACATGCATAAAAATGGTGTATGTGGGCTTGCAAAGAGATTTTATTAGTACTTTATATGTAACTCTTTATGACATGGACAATAAAATAAACCTGCCCCCCCCACACACACCCACCCCATTGTACCAACATCTGAGTGCTGTTTTTAATCAGGAACCAGCCACTTTATTAGGAACACCTGTACTAGTCAATCATGTGGCATTGATCAAAACATAAAAGATCAGAACGGGGGTTAGTGAGCTCAGTGACTGACCATGGCACGGATTTTGGTGCCTGACAGGCTGAGGTAAGTTTGTCTGAAACTGCTGAGCTCCTGCAAAATTGTTTCTACATTCAGTGAGCAGACGTTCTATGTAGAAACCTTGTTGATGACTGAAATCAAAGTATGAAGGCTAGAGTAACTCAAATGACCACTCTTTACAACCGTGGTGAGTAGAGAAGCATCTCAAAGCAGACAACTTTGAGGCAGATGGATTCCAACAAGCACAAGACCACCTCAGATTGTCCTCTATGCTAAAAATAGAACTCTGAAATAAGACCGTTGTACATCAGATGTTGTTCTGTTAGTGGCCAGTGAGTGTTAATATCCTGTAATAAACTGTCTGTCCACCTTTTATTACAGAAGCCTTTATAATTCATTCACATGCCAAAAACGCTAACATTTCTGAATTGCCTTCTAACTGGCAGGTTGTATACAGACGCTTGAAGGAAAAAAACAATAGCATAGGGTGTCTGGCTACTACAAGCCACCCTCAGTGGTTGTTTTAAAGGCAGAGCTCAGGCTAACATCATACCAGAATCCCTGGAGGTGTTCAGCTGGGGTGTGATTTAGAGTCTGAGAAGGTCACGTCATCTTATTCATCGTCTGATCTTTCTCATCTTCATCAGACCGTTCCGTCATGCCCTGTGAACGGAGGCGGGGTCATCCTGCAAGAGACCACTCCCATAGGGACAGAAATGATAGGATTAAAGTAAATAAGCCCAGAGAAGCTTTTATTGATTTGCAGTGACCTGTCCTTCGAAGGGGACAAATTGACTTGGATCATTCCAAACGTTAAAACAGTAGGGGGTAAAACAAAAAAGGGGTACAAACTTTTGCTGGATAGTTTTTTTTTGTATTTTCAGATATCTACTATTACATTCCATAAAATAAATAAATGTTTGGTACTGTAGCATTTGTCATGCAATCTCCGATTTATTTTCTTTCATGCTTATGTGATTTATAGTCTAGGTTTTTGAGTCAGTTTGCAAGGAGTTTTGTAAACGTAACCTCAACACCATTAAAGACAACCGGTGACCAAGTGGTGATGGTCCACAATCGTCTTTACTTATAATTTAAGCAGAATTTATAGTGTTACACGACAAGACACTGGCAAACGTGTGGTTGGTGGGCTGCGGCGTTTAGTCAGGTAGCTGCTGCTGTGCTGGAGAAGGAGCTTCGTGCTGCTATCTGTTGTTGCTGTTGGGATTCTGAACAAAGTTGACAGAGTAGGATCCCGTGTTGTTGTCCTGATTGACCTGGAAGTTGGCAGTGGAGAGTCCGAAAGGACGCAAAATCATGTTGCCCAAATCCTTGAGTTTACCTGTTTTCAGAAGAGAAAGAAAACGGGTCAATAAAACAGGATGTTATATTTGTGTGAAGCTGTGACTGCATAAATATTCCTTATTGATCAGACTGCAGACACACGGCCCTGACTGCCCGCTCACAGAAACTTCAGTCAGTTTGATCTGGTCTGGATCCAGCAGGTGCTCTGATGCTCGCTGGATGTTTTCTTCTTTATTGCAACATTAACTAGTGAACTCTAGAGATGCGTGAAACCCCAGGAGGTCAGCAGTTATAGAAATACTCAATAAATACTCATAGTCGAAATCACCGAAATGATATTTTCCCCATACTGATGGATGCAAAAGATCCTGGCTCATATCTGCACGATTTTATACACTCCACTGTCATCGAGCGTTTTCCATCACGCTCATCATCTCCTAGATCTCCAACTAATCAATAAACTGCACTGCATTCTGGGTCTTCGGGTCTACAGTTCGCCATCTCAATTACTCTACATTCTTGTTAATTCGATGTTTAATGTTTCTAGAAAATGGCTAGCGAGAAAATACATTTTTTTCTCCTATTACACGGATTAAGTCCTTCCATGATGCAAGCTTGACACACAGCGTCTAAACTCTCACGGGAACAGTGAGAACACCAGGAAACAAATTCGACCCAGAATCATAAGCGCTTAAAAAGTCTACGTGTCAGATCTCCATGTCAGTCGTTTTAAACGACTTGCTCTCAGCGTATGATTTAAGATCGTAAACGTGCAAATGGCTGCAGTTTGTAGTCTGGCACTGGTGTTCATTAGAAAGAAGCCCAAAGGCAAACGTTGAATATTATGGCCTTTTTTAACAGCACAGTTGCTTTAGACAGCAGATGAATTGTTTTAACAGTAGCAGAACCTGGCTGTGGAGCGCAACACGGCTGACAGAACCTTGGCTTTTTGTTCCATCCTCATACTATTTTTATAAAGCACCAACTTATACCATATAACCTGCTCATGTTTTTAAAATCTTCATGCCGATAAACTATTCATTCCAGGTCAATGAGATATAAAATGTGCTTTTTTCCAACCTCCAGAAGATATTTTACGTAGTATTACGTCATTTAATGTTACGTGGAGAGACAGCAAGGTGGGCGAACACACCCATTTTCATACTATTCAACTATTCCTGATTAAGGGATGTAGGGAGTGCTATAAGAACAGAGCTGCGTTCGTATACACACCAATCCACTTTCTACTGCTGCAGCTACTGCTGGACTTCCTACAGATCCTGAGTGACCGATGTCTCATCCAATCAGAGGGAAGAATTCCATTCGCAAACTACACTTGGCTAGTGCTTGACTTTGGACAGTGGAAGTACACCATCTCTCCCACTCAGAGGCCAGATTTGCTGAAGTGGTTACTGGCCATGTGGTATCGTCAAGATCTGAGTTTAAATTCTACACGTTCAGCATGTATTGCTAAGGACAAATGAAGCAAACATACTGTATACACCAATCAGCCATAACTTTACGACCAATAATGGCTGACCCGTGTGATCCAATCCAACAGACGAGCTACTGTTGCTCAAATTGCTGTTAATGCTGGTTCTGATAAAGGTGTCAGAATACACAGTGCATCACAGTTTGTTGTGTATGAGGCTGCATTGCCACAGAACAGTCAGGGTGCCCGTGCTGACCCCTGTGCATTGCCAAAAACTCCAACAATGTGCACATGAGCATTAGAACTGGACCACGGAGCAATGGAAGAAGGTGGCCTGGTCTGATGAATCACATTTTCTTTTAGATCACGTGGATGGCCGGGTGCGTGTGCGTCTCATACCTGGGATACATATGGTACCAGGATGCACTATGGGAAGAAGGCGAGCCGGCTGAGGCAGTGTCCAGCTTTGGGCAAACGCTGGGAAACCTTGGGTCCTGCATCCATGTGGGTGTTACTTTGACACGTACCACCTACCTAAGCATTGTTACAGACCATCTACACCCTTTCATGGAAACGGTATTCCCTGATGGCTGTGGCCTCTTTCAGCAGGATAATGCTCCGTGCCACAAAGCAGAAATGGGTCAGGAATGGTTTGATGATCACAACAACCAGTTTGAGGTGTTGACCCAGCCTCCAAATTCCCCAGATCTCAATCCAATCCAGCATCTGTGGGATGTGCTGGACAAACAAGTCCGATCCATGGAGGTCCTACCTCGCAACTTACAGAACTTACAGGATCTGATGCTAACATCTTGGTGGCAGATACCACAGCACCCCTTCAGGGATCTAGTGGAGTCCATGCCTCAATGGGTCAGCGTTGTTTTGGCAGCAAAAGGGTGACCGACACAATATTAGGCAGGTGGTCATAATTTTATGCCTGATATGTGTATATTATTATACAGTAGAGTGATGTAAATCATATTTGACCTGCAGTGTATTCGTGACTGTCATCTCAAAATGATTAAAGATTATCAAGCTGAAACTGTGACCTGCTTCAGTAATCCTCCTATTTTTGTTTTTTTAAATAAAAATGTTCTCTACTGCAGTCTGTTTAGAGTGTTTTGCTCGGGAACATCGAGCACATTTGGTCCCTCTGCTCTCATTCTGTTAGCCTTTAGCCTAGTCATGAGCTCACAGATTAGATTAGATGAACAGAGCCGAAGGAAAATAACAAACCAAGGTCCTCCTTTGTTCCCCTAATAGACAAAAACACACAGAAAATACACTAGCCTTCTCTATGCAGAAGACATCCTATATCCAAAAAAAATAAAGGAACTCTTACCTAGCATCTCTTCTTTCAGTTTCTCATTTCGTTCCTCGATCTGTCGTGGTAATCTCTGCAGGAAAGAATAAAATATACATCAAATTACATGATCCAGTAAACCTCTACAGTGTAAATGTAATGCAGGATCAAATCTAATGTACAATGATAGCTTTATTTTCCAAATCTGATTTGTGTGACTGGAAGACTGATGCAGATTACGACGCTGAATGGCGTGTCAAGTTATAAGGGAAGTGTCAGTACTCGTCCAGCAAGGAGGCTTGGGTTTAGATTTCATTCTGAGACTTGTGCATGACACAGTAAAGGGTGTGTGTGTGTGTGTGTGTGTTGCAGCTCCATTCACCATATGTTCTTGTGTTTTAGAAGCTGCGGGTTCTAAATGACATAATGAAAATTTAACGCAGCTTTATTAAAGATGTAGAAAATATTCGTAAGGACATGGTGTTCTTGTGCTACTGCGTGTCACCCTGACAATCCTTTTGAACCGGATTTGGCACAGGATAAATTAAGAATTTATGTAAGAACAGGAGGGGAAATAAATCAGACAAATTTAATATATATATATATATATATATATATATATATATATATATATATATATATATATATATATATATATATATATATATATATATATATATATACACATACATACATATACATTATATATATATATATATATATATATATATATATATATATATATATATATATATATTTACTAGACAAATATTTAAGAATATTATTTATTATTTGAATCTTTAAAATGTGAATTTTCACAGGAAGCTAATTACTTACCACATTGGATTAAATAAATAAAATAAATAAATAAAAATAACAAATAAAAAAATTAATAAATCACCAGCAACAACAAAATAATAATAATAATAATAATAATAATTTTAAAAGAAGAGAGCAGTCATACTTGAAATCCCAAAGTAGAAATACAAAAGAGACGCATTAATTCACGTATATAATTGCATAATTTCCTTCATCTGAACTTCAGTGTAACTAAAAGGCCCCTACAGATCCCCCCACTTCCAACACATTATTACAGATTGATGCCATGACCTCAGGCACTACTTAAATACTATTTTTAAGTGTATTGATATAATATTTCAACACTTATTTAGCTTCTCTTCTGTACTTTCATTTCAATAACCAATATCTGCTCATATCAGACTGATAGTGTCCATCATCTCCTTTCCTCCAAAGTTTCTGCATCTGCTGGACATCAGCTGAAACTAAATCCCAGACGCAGGCGCATGTCAAGATATCATGATTTCCCTGGACAGATCTCGGATCACGCCATCTGGCATCACAACCTTGGGGTAGTCTCTGGACAAATGTCTAACATTCTGAAAAAATCTTGAAAGTGTAAAAAATATATGCCGTTTTATTCGTGAAGAAAACAATAAATGAAAAGTAGTAAATAAGTGGTGTGCACAGAACCATAAGCGGTGCATTCATGATGAGCGTGCAGTGGAAACAGAACAAAACATTTTGTTCCTTTCATTTTCTTAGAAAATGATCTCACGTGCATGAAATTTTCTAAAAGAAAAATGCACAGCACTGACTATGCGGAATTTTTCTGTTTTCTGCAGATATTTTTTAGTATGCATAGTCTGGGGCTCTACACCATCTTGAATCAGTCATGCAGGTCTGTCCTTTACAATATCAGGAGGACACTCAGGTGCTTCTTCAGTCCATTATCGTTTTGAGACTGCAGCTTGCCCTTCAGATCAGATCTGCCCCATGCACTAAATCTTGAAACTGATTCAGACTGCAGTGACTAGTTTTCAGTCTTCCCACACCAGCACATTTCTGCTTTCCCTCCACTGGCTTTCTGTAGCTGCCGACATCAGATTCAAATCCCTGATGCTCGCCCACAGAGCCGAAAGTGGATCGTCGGCTGCCTACCTGAAGGCACTCATCACACCTCGCTCTGCACCACTCTTCCGTCAAGCCTCTAGTGCAGCTAGAACCCAATATGCCTCAACCCATCATGCACCCAGATAAAATATGACTTGATGCTCTTTAATAAATGGAAAAGGGTCGTTAGGAAAATTGCTGTGGTATACATTGGGACACGCTGTTATAGGGAAATAATCATCTTCAGAGTAGTAACAATAACTCTGCATCACAGCAGGCAACCACACACACCAAACTGTCATGAATAATTATTCAAGAACCAATCTGTTAGTAATCATCTAATGAGTACAGCTGGACATTTAGTGTGTAATGTAGCCCTGGACACGCTGATAATAAAATGCATTGTTAATTCAATTACACTACATTGCCAAAAGTTTTGGGACACCCCTCCAAATCATTGAATTCAGGGGTTGGGCTCGGCCCTTTAGTTCCAGTGAAAGGAACTCTTAATGCTTCAGCTTCATACTAAGATATTTTGGACAATTTCATGCTCTTTGTGGGAACAGTTTGGGGATGACCCCTTCCTGTTCCAACATGACTGTACACCAGTGACCAAAGCAAGGTCCATAAAGACATGGATGAATTACAACGGAGACTGTGAGCCAGGCCTTCTTGTCCAACATCAGTGCCTCACCTCACAGATGCTAGAGGAATGGTCAGACATTCCCATAAACACACTCCTAAACCTTGTGGAAAGCCTTCCAAGAAGAGTTTGAAGCTGTTATAGCTGCAATGGGCGGGACAACTCCATATTACATTCATGTACATGTAAAGGCAGATGTCCCAGTTTTTGTCTGGCTCACAGTCTCCGCTCTAATTCATCCCAAAGATGTTCTATCAGCTTGAGGTCAGGACTCTGTGCAGGTCAGTCAAGTTCCTCCACACCAAAGTCACTCATCCATGTCTTTATGGACCTTGCTTTGGTCACTGGTGTGCAGTCATGTTGGAACAGGAAGGGGTCATCCCCAAACTGTTCCCACAAAGAGCATGAAATTGTCCAAAATGTCTTAATATGAAGCTGAAGCATTAAAAGTTCCTTTCACTGGAAATAAGGGGCCGAGCCCAACCCCTGAACTCAATAATTTGGACGTGTGTCCCAAAACGTTTGGCAATATAGTGTAGCTGTAATCATTTAATTGCCTTTTAATTACATAAACAATGTTTTATGTTGGGTTTGAAGCTTGAGTCCTGCAGCAGGTGACAGTTACTTACACAGCAGGCTTCTCTTGCTACTGGGATGCTTGGGTCTTTCTCCAGAGCGGTCTTGTAGTCCTCCAGAGCTTCATCCAGCTTCTCCGTCTGCTCATACAGCTCTGCTCTCCGTAGAATGGCGCGCACATAGTCTGGGTTCAGTTCTATAGCTGGAGAAGGGAGGAGAGAGATATGAGAGATGCATTTTCTGCAAGTTCCCTGGGCCATGACGCAGGTTTTTCTCGGCATCTCTATGACGACACGGACTCAGCTATCTGGACAACATATCAGATTATTTCTAGCGAGAGCTTTCTCCTGACATGAAAGATTTCCTGACAAATTTCCACAATAGATTCACTTTCTATTCATTTGGCAAAACTTGGCTGTTTCTCACCTTCTATTTTACAGGATTCTTGTTTGGAACGAAACTTTTAATGACTTTAAAATGCCTAAAAGCACGCAATCGACTTATTCATCATCAAAATGTTGCTGCAATATATAACGAGTTTTCTCATTTCTTCTTCTTTTTTTTTTTGCTGAGCCACTTAAAATGACTATTGTGCCTTTGAAGGGAAAAAACATCTAATCAATTAATTAAAAAAATTTTTTTTACAGTTTGTAATTGTTATTAGTTACTAATAATCAGTTAGAAAAGTGCACAATTCATCACAATATACACCGACCAGGCATAACATCATGACCACCTGCCTAATATTGTGTTGGTCCTCCCTTTGCTGCCAAAACAGCCCTGACCCGTCCTGCACTGTGTATTCTGACCCCTTTCTATCAGAACCAGCATTAACTTCTTCAGCAATCTGAGCAACAGTATCTCGTCTGTTGGATCGGATCACACGGGCCAGCCTTCTCTCCCCACGTGCATCAATGAGCCTTGACCACCCATGGCCCTGTGGCCGCTTCACCACTGTTCCTTCCTTGGACCACTTTTGATAGATACTGACCACTGCAGACCGGGAACACCCCACAAGAGCTGCAGTTTTGGAGATGCTCTGATCCAGTGGTCTAGCCATCACAATTTGGCCCTTTTTGGTCAAACTCACTCAAATCCTTACGCTTGTCCATTTTTCCTGCTTCTAACATCAACTTTGAGGACAAAATGTTTCACTTGCTGCCTAATATATCCCACCCACTAACAGGTGCCATGATGAGGAGATCATCAGTCTTATTCACTTCACCTCTCACTGCTCATGATGTTATGTCTGATCAGTGTATACACTATATTATATCATCATATTGTCCAGAAAATCAAAAAATTTATACCTTTAGTGCAGTCTTTGATGGCGTCTGTTTTCTCTTCCTAATGGAGACACAAATAAACAAAACACAAGTGTTCACTTGAGAATAATATTAACTCAAGAGTAACTAAGATGTCACTGGCTTTCAACAGATTCACATGTTCACCAGTTAATAAAAAGCTGGTAGGATGTGTAAAAGTGTACCAGGTGTATCCGGGCTGCCGCTCGGTTAGAGAAGAGGAAGGATCTCTCCTTGCTGTAACACACAGGACACACTGCCAGGGCATCGGTGTATAATTTCTGCGCCTCTACATATTCTGAGAACGTCAGCAAGTACAGAATGAAATGAGTATTTATCTTTCTCTCTTGACAGAGAATTTGGTTCATTGAAATCTTTCCTATTGGACTATACAGAAATTGTTATGTTTTAAGTGTTTCAAGAAAAAACGACATGTTGCTGAATGTAGAGACTATTCTCACCCCGGTTCTTGAAGTGTGCATTTCCCTTTTCTTTCAGCGCCATACTCTCTACTTTTCTACTCTGTAACAGAAATAGCAAAGAAGAAAAGAAAAGAAATTTACAATAATTGGTGAAATCACATATTACAAAATAAATCCATCTGTGCATGCGGTGGAAAAAAATGAATCTGGCAACCAAGGCAACTCAAATAACAGCTCTATGCACCGTGGTAAGCGGAAAAGCATCTCATCTCAGAGGTGAAGGGGCTACAGAACAGGAATCCGAGGTAACGCTGGACACAGACTGACCCAGACTGATCAGCATAAGATTTTTCTCATCTTTCCTTTGTTTTGAGATGCTCACCACGTTTGTGTCTCCTCTTTCTGACCTTTCTCATCAACAAGGTCTAGTCCAGGTGTCCCCGATCTTATCCGGAAAAGGCCGACGTGGGTGCAGGGATTCATTCAGATGACTCCACCTGTTCAATCAACAGACTGAGGTGTGGTTTCTGATAGTTGGAACGAAAACCATGCCATCACAGCAGCCCTTTCCGGATATGACAGGACTCTCCTCCTCTGTGATTGAAAATCCCAGGAGATCAGCAGCTACCTAAACACTCGGTACAGACCATCTGGCACCAACAACCAAAGTCTTGGAGATCATTTTTAATATCAAGATACAATTTGAATATTTTAAAAGTTCCACATTTAGAAATTTAAGAAGTAATTTAGAAATGATGGGTTTCTGCTTATGAGACCCCTCTAATAATTAATAGTTTATTCATGTCTAAATAAATCCATTCACTGTAAAGCATGTGATGCTCACCTCTTTCTCCTCCTCGGTCAGGCTTTTCTGAGCTTCTCGTAAATGCTCGTCATCATACTCAGTAGGCTTTGCTGCCTCTTCCTTGAATTCGGAGTCGCTGTCTGTCGTCTTTTCATCTTCCTCCTCTCCTGGCACCGTATCGTTCTCCGGTGGCTCATGTCTCCTCGTAGCAGCACTTCCTTCAAACGGATTAGAAGCCTGCACAGATTCTTCACCCGTGTCAGGGTTTCTGACAGATTCTCTTTGTGATTCATTTACTGTCCCTTCACTGTGCGTCATCTCTGTTTGATTCAAGGCCTGTGACGTTGTCTCTGCATGAAAGGTCTCCACACAGTCATAGAAACAGTCCTCGTCCTGCTTTCTAGCGCTCTGGCCATCTGGATGTCCTCTCGTATCCGAGACCTTCAAAGAATCGGCCATAGCAGCCAATGTCTCGGATTCGCCCTCCATTGGTGCTTCCTGGACAATTTATTAAAAGGTTACACGGTCAGTCAGCATAGACCTCACTAGTATTATTATTATTATTATTTTCAAACACTTGTAGAAGGCCAAATTAATGAAAATTAACATGGAAAACATTCTGAAAATCATGAGGTTGGAGACATTTGGACAGTGAAGTCATTATTGCCATGGAAATTTAAAATAATAGGATAACAATTCTAAATAATAACAAACTTTATTATTTATTATAAAGTTCAGATTCCATGATGGCAGGATTCTCCACGATTCTAACGCCGCACAGACGTAATACACGTGGAATTGCATCCGATTCTCCACGTGACACCTGAAAAAAATCAAAAACCTTTCCCGATACGATATCAAACCCCACGTGACTGCCTATGTGACGCCTTCAGAAGACCAAGAAAACAAGGACAAGGATAGAGAAACAAGGGCAAACTGGGCATAGAAAATAGCCAAAAAAAAAATCCTCAGTAAGTGCTGTGTACTATGATCTGTGTGTGTGTGTGTGTGTGTGTGTGTGTGTATGGGCAGCTGTAAGTGCTATTATTATGATATGAAAGCATCCAGGAGTAACAGCAGCTCAGCCAAGATTCGGCAGACTGCCCAAACACGCAGGGCGAAGCAGCCGAGTGCCGACATACAGAACTGCCTCCGGAAGCAACAGCAAAACAATAATTGTGTCCCAGGTCCTATGGGGAATGTGACACAAGCCTGAGATCAGTGGTGTGAAGAACGGTCACACAGTGATCGGTCATGCTTGGACTAATGGTGTGAATGTTAATGCGACAGAACTCTTGAAGAACAAGGCTGAAGATGTCTGGCCCGGCATGACAGTGCACAAAGTGAGGTCCGTCATTTTCAAGACATGGTTCAGAGCCCTGACCCCTTACCTAGATGAACACCTTTGGGAATAAAAAGGAGCGTCAATAACGAGACGGGTTTCTCATCCAACATCATTACAAATTCTCATGACAGTTGTCTCAGAAGGTCATTTAGAATGGTCAGGTGTCTGCATACTTTTGACCTTATAGTATATGCTATGTTGTAATTACAGTGTATAAAATAAAATCGCCAATGAGAGTAGAACACATATAATGGTCATCCCTGAGACAGCAGGAAAGCCGGGCATGACTGCTTTAAGCTCTTTAACGTTGACTTCATGCTTTTAAATCTCTAATAATCCAAAACACAGGTGTTTTATGATTAATATTCAGTCTGTGACAGCTACCTAAACCTTCCAGGTACATTTAGATAAAAACAAATATTATTCCTAAGCCTGGCTAAACACTTAATGTGAGGTAAACATGTTAAAAACGCACTAAAATGTAGCTAGCCACAACCACCTAGCTTAGCTTAACACTGTTTTCCAGCACGCGTTAGATGTTTAGCATGTTAGCATAACTTTTATCCGCTATTTAAAGGCGAGTGATTTTAAGTAATGTTTAAAACAATGCTCGGAAATAAATACAGAAAGCAACCAAAATGTTATTACAAACCTTACAGATACTCCTCACGGCTCCCTTCTAGAAACAACACGAAACGTCTTCCGGTCTCCTGACACGCCTGTGGCAAAAGGATTATGGGAGGTGTAGTCCAAGTGTATCAGCACGTGGCCACTGAAAACGGGAAGATTGTCTTTATTATTTGTACGTATATATGTGTATACACTATAATGCCAAAAGTTTTGGGACACCCTTCCAAATCATTGAATTCAGGTGTTGTTTTTCAGGGTTTAGGCTCAGCCCCTTAGTTCCAGTGAAAGGAACTCTTAATGCTTCAGCTTCATACCAAGACATTTTGGACAATTTCATGCTCTTTGTGGGAACAGTTTGGGGATGACCCCTTCCTGTTCCAACATGACTGCACACCAGTGACCAAAGCAAGGTCCATAAAGACATGGATGAGTGAGTTTGGTGTGGAGGAACTTGACTGTCCTGCACAGAGTCCTGATCTCAACCCCATAGAACACCTTTGGGATGAATTAGAGCGGAGACTGTGAGCCAGACCTTCTCGTCCAACATCAGTGCCTGACCTCACAAATGCGCTTTTAGAGGAATGGTCATAAATTCCCATAAACACATTCCTAAACCTTGTGGAAAGCCTTCCCAGAAGAGTTGAAGCTGTTATAGCTGCAAAGGGCGGGGCAACTCCATATTACATTCATGTGCATGTAAAGGCACACGTCCCAAAACCTTTGGCAATGTAGTGTATACTTGTGTACACTAATACAAAATCACAGTAACCCAGGCTCAGGGCTGAGCTATAGAGCAGCAAAACACACGTATCTATATGAACTTATCATCATCTGGAAGGGATTGACCTGGTCAGAGGTATTTCTAGATATAGGGATATAAATGAAGCAGCAATGATTGTGCAGAATGTAATGGCATGGTCAGTGAAGTGTCCGCTAGTCTTATTTGTGTTATATAAGAGATATGGGGTAGAATCCATCCCTTGGTCTTGAAGTGCGTGTACTGATGGATCTCTTACTTGATGGGAAATGCACAGGATTGGTCTTTCATGCTGCGACCTGTCATTTGTGTGGAATAAATGTGCTGTAGGGTTGTGAACAGAGTTCAGAGGTTTATCCTGTGCTGACCAGCTGCAGCACCAGGATACGATGCCCCTCATGAGCACGGACTCTACAGCACACTTGTAGAAATTGTTAAAGATTGGAGTGGACAACCGGGCTTTCCTCAGGCACCTGAGAAAGTGTAGATGCAGGTGGGTCATTTTTAATGGCGGCTGTTTCGTGCTCTGTCCACTTCAGAGTAGAGCTAAGGGTGACCCCATTTAAAGGTGTCGACCCTCTGTAGATGTGTGTGTGTGTGTTGCTCTCTGTTTCCTGTAGTCACCGATCAGTTTTGCGGCCGTTGAGAGAGAGGTTGTTATCGTGGCACCACTCTGCCAGGATTCTCACCTCCTCCCTGTAGGCTGCCTCATCGTTGTCTGTAATCAGCCCCTTGATGCTGTTTGAACTGTATCTAGCCAAACAATCGTGTGTGAATAGCGAGTAAAAATAAGAGGCTCGGTACACTGCCCTGCGGGGTGCCAGTGTTGAGAGTCAGAGACGAGGAGGTGTTCATGCCTATCTGCACGTACATCCGGTTGCGTAAGGTTGGGGCTGAGTCCTAAATTCAGTAGCTTATGTGATTGGAATGAAACACTGAGCTATAGCTTCAGCACCAACCACTTAAAGCATTTCATCGTTATGAAAGCTGCTATGAGAGCTACGGGGAAGTAGTCATTAAAACACTTTAAACAGTATAATAGTCGCGTTTTTCCGGCTTCCTGCATGTTGATTCTGCTGAAAGAACGTCATGCATCGTTCATAGACAACACAGGTATAATCTCCTGCAATGCTACAGTGTGTGTGTGTGTGTGTGTGTGTGTGAGGAGGAGGGTCTTTGTTAGCAAGCTCAAAGCAGGCATAAAAGCATCCAGTTCGTTGGGGAGTGATGCACTAGCAGCTGTTAAAGTGTGTTATTGGGATTTGTAGTCTGTGAGTGTACAGTTTCCCCTCCCACATCTGACCCATATCTTTTGTTCTGTCCAACTGCATTTCCAGATAAAAGCCCCTCAAGGGCCTCCTCCTTATGGTAGTATGATGCTCTTGAGTAAAGTTGAATGAAAGGCTATAGTGTATTTTTTTAGTCGTCCTCAGACTAGTTAAATAGGTCAGGGTTTAAGAATACCACTGAGGTAAAACCCTATTAGAGGGCTAAACAGCAGCAGGTTGGTAGTGCTGGGTCTTAAAATCTCTTCTGCTTTACCATATGGAAAAGGACTAGCAGGGGGCACTAGGATTTGAATCAGGGACCACTTGATGTGCAATCAAATGGCTGTGGTCCATCTGTTAAATCTGTCAATCCATGGTAACCCCCCTCCCTCGACCACTCCTCTCTAAAGTAAGACCATTCCCGATGAGATATTATTTGGACGGTGGTCCATTCTCAACACATAATGTGATGTAGTCATTGCTTTTGCTGTTGTTGTGTTCCTTCCTGGACTACCTCACGGACACAAAGCTTTTTAATCTTTTTAGTCCCATTAAAGCTGGTCTAATTAATACTCATGTCAATGGCACAGATGCTAATCTCCACCCAGATAACATCAGGACAGCAGTAGTCCCTGTCTATCCATTGATCAGATAGAGTGGAATGTGATTATTGATAATGGGTGACTGAAGAACAGCATACAGTATATGACCGATTCAGACAAAATATTAAAATGGACAATGAGGTTAGATACAATCTGTAGGTGTACATAAAGCTCAAGGGTTACCTAAATCTGTAAACATACTGTGGCTATGCAGCTTTTCTTTTCTTTTTTTACCTCAAGGTAAAAAGATTTCATAATAAAATGACAAAATACAAAACACATTGTAGTTATATATTGTACTGAATACATTTATTTTTACCTCAGGATTAAAGGCTGATTAGCGTAACTAGCATGATTTTAAAAGTGTCACAATACAAAACACATTGTAGTTATATATTGTATTGAATAAATTCATTTTTTACCTCAGGATAAAAGCCTGATTAGTGTCAATTTTACAAATGCCAGAATACAAAACACATTGTAGATATATATTTTATTGTAGCCAAAAACTTACTTTTACCTCAGGATAAAAGCCTGATTAGCGTAGCTAGCATGATTTTAAAAGTGTCTTAATACAAAACACATTGTAGCTATATATTGTATTGTATCCAAAGATGTATTTTTTACCTCAGGATAAAAGGCTGATTAGCGTAACTAGCATGATTTCACAAGTGTCAGAATACAAAACCCATAGTAGATATAATATTGTCACCAAAAATTTTCTTTTACCTCAGGATAAAAGACTGATTAGCATAACTAGCATGATTTTAAAAGTGTCTTAATACAAAACACATTGTAGCTATATATTGTATTGTAGCCAAAAACTTACTTTTACCTCAGGATAAAAGCCTGATTAGCGTAGCTAGCATGATTTTATAACTGTCAGAATAAAAAAGCATTACATATTTTATTGTAGCCATAAACATATTCTATCTCAGGAAATAAACAGTTGCCAAAAAATCTCCTATGATCTTGACTGTGTTTTGGCAGCTGGTAGCCGATCAGATCAGACGGAACAGGCTTTTCAGCAGGGTTTTACATTCTCAGGATGAGATCTCCTGGCTCCTGTCTTAAACTGAGCGTTTCTAGCACATGCAAGCTTTAGCACACTTTCCACAGAGCAGACGCTGTAATCTCATTAAAATACAGAGCAATCTTGTGATGAGCCGCAGGATACTGGAAGCCTTCCTCTTCTTCCTCGGATCCCTCAGAATACCTTAATTTATTTACAAGTTGAAAGCATGGCATGAGTAGTTGTGCTGACGTCCACTGTTTTCCGCTATATGGATCTGCTTGGCTTGTCTCTGTGCCATCTGGATCATCCCTGCCAATATAAGGGCTATAAGTAGAAAGAGGTAGAGAGCATGAATGAAGATGTACATCTATATAAAGCAGGATAAATATCTATTAACCTTACATTTTCAAGTAGGCTTTAATTTGGTTTCCTGCTAACACAGATTAGTGCTCAGGAATGTCCCGGGAACTTGTGTTGTCTTTCCTGAAACCTGAGAACAGATCGTTTTTAAGTTCATGTTTGGCTTTCAGTGAAGGTTTATTTACAGAAATATTGCATTTTTGTTTCCCTGTGCATTTCATTATGGTGCTTTTGTGCGTCATGTTCCCCTATAGCATTCCTTTAAATAATTTGAACCGCATGGGAACCTTGCAGTGACCAGCAATTGTTTAGAGAACGTTCCCCTAAAGTTCTGGTAACCTGGGATTTGTCCCAGAGCCTTCCGTATATATTAATCGACGATAATGCATTGTAAATATCTAAATGTATACAGAAATATCTTTGCATACAGGAAAGAACTACAATGAATTAGTAGTATGAAACTTTTGCGAAGTTTTTCAGAACATTAGTTTGTACTTGTGAAAATAATACCCACCTCCTGTTATAAGACCATGAAAGAATACAGGAACATTACTGGAAAGTTATATCCAGAATACTGGATGCTACAGTTTTGGCTTAATCTATGTAATTATTCTGTACTGCAATTTCTTTAGGTTAAAATCTATATATATACACCGATCAGATATAACATCGTGAGCAGTGAGAGGTGAAGTGAATAAGACTGATGATCTCATCATGGCACCTGTTAGTGGGTGGGATATATTAGGCAGCAAGTCAACATTTTGTCCTCAGAGTTGATGTGTTAGAAGCAGGAAAAATGGACAAGTGTAAGGATTTGAGTGAGTTTGACCAAAATGGCCAAATTGTAATGGCTAGACCACTGGATCAGAGCATCTCCAAAACTGCAGCTCTTGTGGGGTGTGGGGAGTTCATGGTCAGTATGTACCATGGAGGCCCCACCTCACAACTTACAGGATTTAAAGGATCTGCTGCTAACATCTTGGTGCCACATACCACAGCACACCTTCTAGTGGAGTCTGTGCCTCGACGGGTCAGGGCTGTTTTGCCTGCAAAACGGGGACCGACACAACATTAGGGAGGTGGTCATATGTGCTGTATATAGAATTCAAATATATGAAATTCATATTCAAACACCTTTATATCATATATCCAAAAGAATTTGATTTAGAATTTGTTCTGAGGTTGATATTTATAACGATTAATAATGTAAAATAGATATTTATAACGATCCCTGTATTTGCTGGTTTTGCTTTGCGTTTGCTGTAAGTAAACTCTGGACCTTATGTTGTGCATCATTATTATCGTCACAATTACAACATCTTTATATACTGAAAACAAATTTTCTTCAAACCTAATTGATTTTCTTCTAATTAGGTTTGAGTTCAACAGATCGATAGGTAGATGAAAATGACCGCACCAGAACAAGAGCACACGCATGTTGCCTGGTGTTTATTAAGTGTACCTTCCTTACCATATCTCTGCTTACTGGACATTTAATCAGATACATCCAGCATGCAGGTCACCTTGTCGGTGAACAATTACTGTCTATAGCCCGTCTATTGCTAAGGACAATTAATCTGCCCCCTCCTTACCCTTCTCTCAATAAAAAATGTGGCTCTATGGAAGCGTGACTGATGAGAAATCATGTGGGTGGTAGAGCATTTTCAGCACTGCAGCGACATTCATATTATCGTGGGTGTGGTGCTGGTACGAGTGGCTCAGACGCAACGGTAAGCTTTTTCAGATCCTGTGTAATATATATAATCTATGCTGTCGGAAAAGGTCAAAGTCCAAGCAATTTGCTGTCATCTTTTATACATGTCAAATAAAAGAATGCACTGTCAGCTTCTGTACATGCCAAGTAAAAGAACTTTTCGATACGTTTTCCAAATAAAAACTGCGGAAATGTTAGATACCTTAGTCAGTGTACAGGAAATACTGCATTTAGTTCATTCAAGGTTAGTCTTTCAAAAAGGTATGGCAATAAAATATAGAAAACCATGTCTACAGCCAAGTCTACAGGCACGTAACTTGACACTGTTTTCTGTGGTGCAGAAGGTACACTTTATTTCGAGGGTATTTTTGGCTAAGGTAGGATTTAAAGCCTTTTATATACACAGTCCTAAAAGTACTGTATCTTAGCCAGGAGGGCGTCTAGCAGCCAAGAAGCTGCTTATTTCTCCGGCTGTGTAATTACATTATTGGTTTGTGCACATTTGAGTAAATAAAAGGTCTAAATTCGATTCTAGATGTGACATTAGCACATTTGCTTCGCACCTCCAGGGTTGTAGGTTCGATTCCACCCTGAGTTCTCCCGTGTTTCAGGGTTTCTGCTGGGTTTACTCCAAAGACATGCATAGTAGGTCGATCATCATCTCTAAAAATGATCTCTGGTGTGTGAACAAGCGCATGTGCAATTGTAAAGGTCCAGGGTGCTGGACTCCAACTGTCTAGAATGTCCCCCACCTTGTGCCCCCGGAGCTCCCCACGCCCTCCCTGGTGAAGGATAAGCCCTTTAGAAAATGAATAAATCTGACCTAACGCCACTAAAGGCAAATGAAAAAAAGCACTAGTAAGATTATAATCTCATCATGACTCTTTATTCAGACTCCGATTTAAGTAAGGATGAAGGGGTTATGACTTAAAGCAATACAGCTTTAAAAATCGTAACGTAGAAAAAAAGGAAATAAAAAATAATCTCCAGCATCTTAAACCCTGTAACGTAACACATAATGTTCCCAAATTCATAGCCACTTTTACACACCAAACACAGATAAATCAAGATACCAGCAAATTCAGCAAAACAACGAACCTATATATTCGATAACAGTGACGAACACAGCTTATTATAAATAAGGTCAATATATACAAAGGATAGCACAGAAGTGAGAGCCAACATAATACTCGTGATGTATCTGTCGAAAGCAAGAAATTCAAATAATAATAACAAGAAGAAGAAGAAGAAGAAGAACAGCACAACCTTGTGAGACACCATACTGCACTTAGGCTCTGAGGAATCTGTATTCGTCTTGGGAAAAGGTCGTCAAATTAGATCATGCAAGAATTCATCTGTCTAATCCGACCATGTTTTACGCCTCTCTATAAAAATATCATGGCCAATAGCTCGGATGCATCAATACTATTCTGACCCAGACAAAATAAGAAAGATT
This sequence comes from Hemibagrus wyckioides, assembly GCF_019097595.1. Classification (NCBI taxonomy): domain Eukaryota; kingdom Metazoa; phylum Chordata; class Actinopteri; order Siluriformes; family Bagridae; genus Hemibagrus; species Hemibagrus wyckioides. Next base: position 22,175,562 of record NC_080727.1, read on the forward strand.
TGTGTGTGTGTGTTTTAATATCCATCTTATTATCATTAAACATATTATTTATCTCTGCTTATGTTGTACCCGGTTCAAGCACTAGACTCATGCTTTCTAAGGTAAGTTGATGTTAGCTAGCTACACAAGTTCCTTGGATCGAGTAAGGTTGCAATGGAGAAGACCTAGTTTTGTCCAGCTTCAGTCCAGCAGTGAGTAAAACACCTTTCGTTATCCTCCCCTAAGCAATGAACACCTTGTTTTTTTATGTTTAAAATGTTTTATGTAGTTGCTGTAGTCTGATCTCAGTCTGCTTCGCATTGGTTACCGGGATTATTGCTGAAATACTTCCAGATTGCTGTTATTTTTTGGCTGTCATCAGGAACATAGGAAAGTAAATATGCAAAGAATCAGACCAATACTTGGTACCAGTATCTGTACTGATGCATCCCTTGTAAATAGTGTCAAATGCCGCATTCCAACAGTGCCCAAAATGGAAAAATATCCAAAATCTGAAGCAAGCAGTAAGTCACTGAGCACATTAGCAAGTGCTAAATTCTGCTACTGGAAACCAGACTGAATTACATCATGCTTTACCTTTGCTATGTACAGCACTTCCAGAACAAAATAATATTCCATAAAATATATTAATAATAATAATAATAATAATATTATATACAAAGGTCATGACTTTTAATTAAAAAAACCTGTTTAATAATAATTTTACAGCACAAATAGAGACAGAATGCATGTGTTAAAAATCCAAGATAAGTAAAATGCAGAAATATTCACTCTTAATTAATTCGCCGTTGAACATCAGCAGCCACTGATGTGAGCAACTTTGTTCACAATGGAGACATGCGGAATTAAAAAGATTCTTCAACTATGACAAGGATGTCAAACGTACACCATAAAAACAAAGAAGAGAAACAAGTGCGAAAGCTAGACAGCGTGTACCCTACAGTTTCATTTCAGGCGTGAGTCTGGAATTTGTGTCTGGCTCCACTTCTTCATTAACGTTCTGCCCGTTGGAATGCTGGGGATCTGTCGATGGAACCCCGTCAGGAATAAGAAGAGTCACCTTGCTGGATTTGTCTGAATTCTCACACGCCGGTCCAGGGCTGGCAATGAACTTCCTAGGGAAGGAACTGCTGGACAGAGAGGTGGAGGAGGAACTCCAGCCTGGTAAGAGACCCGATGCTGTGTTAGAGCCAGTGCCTCTGCTGAAGAACCGAGGGCTGGGAGACGCGTGACTGCCGTTCATGCAAACTGAGCTGTTGTCCATGTAGATCTGGTTGGCGGGACCCATGTGGGAGCGGTAGTTGTAGGGTCTCCATCCCTTCCGCTGCTGGCACTGACAGCGCAGGATGCGGATGAATCCCTGTTTAAACTCGCGGCTAGTGCACGGGTAGATGATGGGGTTTAGGCAGCTGTTGAAGTAGCCGAGCCAGAAGATCACCTTGAAAAATGTCTCTGGAGGACGCAGGTTGGTATTAAAGGAACCTGAAAACAGTAAACCACAGCCATTTAACACCTTCACCTATTTTCCTTTGCACCAACAGATGGCATGGTTCAGCTAATGAAAGATTCAAAAGTCAGGTGGGTGTTTCTGGGAAATATCAAGGTGTTTTTAAAGAATAAAACAGAATCTCATGCACATATTGATGATTAAATCATTGCTTTACCACTGCCATGAAAATCACGCACAAATCTTAATGAAAAGTTGTACTGAAACAGGACAAAATCTCCATCTCCATTAATCAATAATAACCAATGCACTCTTACAAACTGACACACCATGGAGCTCCTTTCCTGATGTGACAGGGTTCAGGTGGAGGGTGTCAGGCTTCAGATTTTACCAGCAAGTTTACTTCAATTTTACTTAGGAACATTTTTACATTTATTGAATTGCAGTTTCAATGCAATTATTGAATCAGCCAGTCGTGTTGCAGTAAAACAATGCATAATATCATGTTAATACATTTCACAGGAGATTTCACATAAAACATCAGAATGGGAAAAATCACATTATGATCTTGTTGATTTTGACCATGGTATTGTAGCTGGTTCTAAACTGGCTGGTTTAAGTATTTTAGAAACGGACTATCTCCCGGGATTCTGTGATTAGAAACGTCTTGTTAATGAGAGAGGTCAGAGGAGAATGGCCAAACTGGATGGAGCTAACCAGAAGGCTACAGTAGCTCAATTGACCTTACTTTATAAACATAGTGAACAGGAAAGGACTTCAAAATACACACCACCTCGCTTGTGCGCTTTTCTGCTCTCCACAGTTATCAAGAATACTTATTTGAGTTACTGTAGCCTTCAGCTCAATGACCAGCCTGTTCATTGTACCACTGCTCCTTATGAAGTGGTCAGTGAGTATGTATATTGTTTTTATGGTCATTTTCTTCCCCCCTCCATTTTAGCATGTCTTTTCTTGTTCTATTATTACAAAACAAAAAAGATTTCAAAACGTTGTGTGTATGAACTACAGCAGATGTTCCAGAAAACAGAGAAGACTTTCAGATTGATGTTCTACATACGTCTGTTTCGGATGTTCGGATTACAAAAAGGTCATGAAAATCCATTGGGCATATCCGAATGTCTCCCTCTCAACTCTTCCATTCACTCACCCCATCTCACTTATCCCACAGGAATTCTTTTTTTTTTTTTTGAGATGTTGTGCATCCTGTATCCTTTTATGGCCTTCATCCTAGCTGTGTTCTAGCATGATCATATTCTTCTTTTAGTAACTGACAGGAAAAACAGGAGCAGTTTCACTTGACAGATTCACCTGCCATATAACTTATCTGTCACCACGTTCCTCTGCCTATATGACAAGTGCGCACTTTAAGTGCTTTGACAGATCAGTGAGCTCGGGATGGGGGGGCTTCCTAATCTGCAATTGTAAGTAGCTTCCTTAGAACACATCAATAACGCTCACATCTAGGGAGGCAAATACTCCCATTAACTCAAGGGCATTATTCAATTAAATCAAGCCTTCTTATCCTTCTCTAACTTACTCTTAATACTACGGAGACAGAGACCTTTCACATCAAAACGCTAATAACAAAGTGATTAAATTTCACCCAGAGTACTGCGCGAACTGCACTATAGGTTTGTCACTGCCTTGACGTACATTTTCGGCACATGTATACGATTTCTTTATATTAGAAGAAAATATATAAATATGAACAAATTATCTGTCTATCTATCTATCTATCTATCTATCTATCTATCTATCTATCTATCCATCCATCCATCTATCCATCCATCCATCTATCACACAACAGTGGACAAATATTTTCAAGGTTTTTCAAGTGGCCTAATCAAACGGCTTTAACAAAAGGAATTTCAGCCATCAGAGCAAAAACTCCTTAAAATGCGTTTCAGACAATCACTGAATGAACTCTTACACATTGACACACCAAAGAGGAACAACGTTGTACTGTAAGTGAATGGTTTGTACTAGCATGCTTCAAAACAAGGAGCAATAACAGCAATTTGACTGCAGTAATGTGGGGTTTATGGAGCTGGAACGGCTTTATGTTCAAAATATACAAACACTGGCCACTATATAAACTGATCTTGACCATGGTGTGATTTTTGGTGCTATAGAGGCTGGTATTTTCAGCATTTTCAGCTGATCTCCTGGGATTCTGCCATCGGAAATGTCCTTGACAGCAACGGTATAGTAGATACTCAGATAACCACTCTTTACAACCGTGTTGAGCAGAAAGGATCTCACATGTTTATGGATGGAAAACCACCAGGTTCTAGTCAGCTGTCCACTTTCAGTGAGTCTCAGATTCTTGTTCTTGGTAGAGTGGAGTTGAAGCTGTTGTGGTCTTCAGCTGTTGAAGTGCATCTGCTGCATGGTCTGGTCATGTGTGTGTGCTTTTCTGCTTACCACAGTGAGAAAGAGTGGCTATTTAAGTGACCATAGACTTCCTGTTAGCACTATGCAGTTTTCCTAATGATGTGGTCATTCAGTATGTTAAAAAAATAAATCATTCTTTCAAATTTGGCAGTAATGTTTTTTTTCATAAGCAGATTTGGTTAGAAATGGAGAATTATATATATATATATATATATATATATGTATGTATGTATTGCTACATATGTATCATGCTACCTATTTACTGCAAAAGTCAGGAAACTATAGAGGAGACAGTCTGTACATAGTTTTTAATCAGCGATCCTACAGTAGCAACCAGGATTATAACTTGAGCACAGGATCTTAAACAGACCTGAATTACAGTCTTTTATTGCCCCCTTGTGTAATTTCTCTCCAAAAAGCATTCGCATTCAGACTTCATCCAAATTACATTAGCATGGCATACGAAGACAAAGGGCAAAGAGAGGGAAGATTAACTTCCCAAAGGTCACACACATGGAAAATTTTTCTTCCAAAATCGTCCCTGCAGGACAAACACTGGTGACCCGTAGTGTGAGGTGGCCATCTATAGGAGACTGGAGCATTTTGGTCATAAAAATGAAAGCAGATGCTTCATTCCTGACCTGTTTGGGCGTATATGTGGTGGGAACGCTACCGCATCGGTATTCCCACACCTCGGCACTCTCCTAGCAGCTCACAAGGGGAGAAAGCCTGGGAATTAGAGAGCCCTTCGAAAGACATTGGCATTTCCTCTACATTCCTCGACGAGACCTCAACAAGATTCAGGCCTGTACCAATTAATCCTGTGCAGATTAAACAATGTAGACAGATAGATAGATGAGGGATATATATGGTTGTCCTTTATAAAGCATCATGAAGTTGGCCTTGATGAGAACTTATATGTACTAATAAACGTACAGTTACCTTTCATTAGAAAGCTATTAGTGATTAGTCCATAAAAAAGATTCATATCTTTAAAAACGCGTGAGCTTGAAATTGAATAGACGAGATCCAACAGGTTTTAACTTTTAACCAGAGATAAACATCTAGCTTTATCTTAAACAGTTCTGTTCTCATCACCTTTCAAGCCTAATCAGACCAGGAAGAGCAAATGAAACCAATATCGATGATTTCCATATAACTTCCATTTCAGACTTCTCTTGACTTCAGTCTGACGAGCTTCCAAGAGCTCAATGACTTCTATAAACATGTATGAGTGAATAAGCGCGCATGTTTAAATGGCTTCGATTCAGCATTTCTTCAGTATTTCTAACGATCCAACACTTAAATAATAAAAAAAAAAAATGCTGAAGTTAAACTCTCTTCATTTCTTATTCAAAAGATAGAAGTTCTTAAAATCTCAGGGAAAGGAAAGATCCTCTGTTGTAGGGTTCTACATAGAGAAACAAAATCAAGAAGAATAAAGAATCCTTATTAAAGGTGCTTGATTATGACTTACTGTTTATGGCTGATAAAAATTTAGACACTAAACAAATTTTGTTTTTTGAAGATTTGAGATTTGTACGAACCTCACAACGAGGACTAGATGGGGATATATATATATATATATATATATATATATATATATATATATATATATATATATATATATATATATATATATATATATATAATTATTCTACATTTTAGTTAATAATGATTTCTCCTTTAATATTTAATTTGTCTTGTAAATACCTTTCTGAGTAATCAGGAAAGCAAGGGCAGTCAGGATGGGTGTAATATTTACTCATATCAGTAAGATTAATAATCTCAAGACACAAATAAAAATAATTTATTGTCTGTGATACGCATATATAGGGTGCTATACGGAAGCAGATAATTCGGGGGGGGGGTTGGGTTCAGTGAGCAGACAGTGGATGCTGAAGCTGAGACAACTGGGAATTATTAATATATTTAATTGTATATTTTCCACTGTTTATGAATTTGATCGTCCTTATATTCCATCTGTGAGTAACGCACTGAAATTGTGAAACTCTTCAAAAGTCTGTTTCTTTCAAATAAATCACACAAACCTTAGCGTTAGATCATGATAAACCCTCCCACACGAAAGCCTTTCTATTGCTCCGGATCACTTATTTTCTTCACCATTCTCTCCAACACAAATAACATTAATCAGTGTGTTTTTACTGGCTGTTCAACTGCATTCTAGATGCATGAAGTAGAAATACCTGGAAATCCACTCTGTCTTTATTTCTTTGACACTTCCATATAGATGTCAGCTGAATGACTATCACAAGTACTTAGAAACAAAAAATAAATATCATGAATCTTCTGTATTATTTTACTGGATTTGGTGTGTCTCTTCTTAAATTATTATACCTGCTTTACTGTACATGACACATGGATCGAACTCCATAGCATGATATATCATGTAATAGAAAACAGATGTCATCATCTGCTGTAGTCATGGACACTCAGAGGCCATTGTAGGTTGCTGATTTGTTGTCTGCTGTAACACAACTACACACTCAGAAATGAACTGCTCTTTTCCTTGATGTTGCTGCGGTGCGGTCATTGGACATGTTTTCTACCTTTCTTATATATATATAAGATATATATATATATATATATATATATATATATATATATATATATATTACCAGAAAAGATATATATATATATATATATATATATATATATATATATATATATATATATATATATATATATATATATATATATATCTTATATCTTATATATATATATATATATCTTATATATATATATCTTATATCTTATATATATATATATATATTACCAGAAAACATGAATGTAGTGTACCTTTAAAGATGAATGCAAATAATTTGACCTTAAGGATAAATGAAGTACCTTTAAATCTTTAACATTTAATTGAAGGTACAGCACATGCACCTTGAAGATGTTAAAAGGTGTATCCTTAAACGCACCAATCCAGCAACAAGAAAAAAAAGTTTATTAAACTAGGAAATCACAAAACAATGCTAATCTCTGGGCTTCTAGGCCTGGATTGCTGTTATAAAGGACTAATTTATAATAGCACACTCACTGAATTACTAAAAAGTCAAAAGCTTAATAAGCCTTCGTTTCCTAACCTTGGTCCTTGAGTACCCTGTGTTCTGCATACTTTAGTATTTTTAGTTCTACTTTAACAAGACTCTGTTGTTTAGATGAATCTGGTGTTTAGTGAGCAGTAAAAAATGTGCAGGACAGGGGTACTGTAATGGGACCTGTGGCTTAAAATAGTTTTTTTGAAAACAACTTGAAAATCAGTGGGTCTGATTTAAGCCACTAAGATCAAGGAAAAGTGCAAAGACACACACACACAAATAGTAAAGGAAATAAAGATGATTGAAGGAGTGGAGGGTGTTTGGAGCTGGAGCATGAAGCACCTACCGATGGGTAGAACCAGGAAAAACGGTAACCAGCACAGGATGAACATGCCGACTACAACACCAAGAGTTTTGGCAGCTTTCTTTTCTCTAGAAAACTTCAGTAATTTCACAGTAAGCGAGCTCCTCATTTGGCCCTTGCCCGTGCTGCTGCAGTCGTCTTGGATGTGGGAGCCTCTGTAGTGCACTCGGAGTGTGAGCTCACTGGAGTCATTGCGCTCCTTCATCACTCCAGCTTCTAAATTCTTAGTGGTCCTTTTGGCAACGACGTAAACGCGGCAGTACATGGCCAAAATCACAGCTAGGGGGATGTAGAAAGAGCCAAGAGACGAAAAAAGCGCGTAAAACGGCTCCTCTGTTATTGGACAAACGGTTTCATCCTCAGAAGGCGGCTCTTTCCATCCAAGCAAGGGTCCGATGGAGATAATCAAAGCAAGCACCCAAACTCCCAGCATGGCCAGGAGCGCTCTTTTCTCCGTCACAATACTCGGGTACTGCAAAGGGTACCGTACTCCGATGTATCTGTCGATGGATATTACGCACAAGCTCATGATGGACGCTGTGCAACACAGGACATCTACGGCAGCCCAGATGTCACAGAAAATCCTCCCAAACACCCAGTAGTTCAGAATCTCCAGCGTGGCAGACACCGGGAGCACGGTGGTACCAAGCAACAGATCCGCAATGGCCAGATTTATGATGAAGTAGTTTGTTGGAATGCGCAGGTGCCTGTTGCACACCACGGAGAGGATGACCAGGATGTTGCCCACGATCGCGAACACTATAAACGCGCCCAGAACCATGCCCACAGGCAGCGCCCGACTGAGGCTGAAGTGTGCGCTGCCAGGCCCGGGGGCTGAGCTCGAGTTGGAGCTGTTGGACGACGCGTAGGAGCGGACCTCGCTGTGCAGTCCCAATGACGCGTTATTCCACACGTTTGCGGCATCACCAAGATCAGAATCCATGCTGGCAAGCCTGTATCTCCATACCAAAAGTGAGCTTGCTTTTCACCTTTCAGTGAGTGTGTGATCTCATTTGTTGCGCAGACTTAAACTGCATTGCTTTACAATTTCTTTTATTCGTTATGCAAAGTCTTTCCACGTCATGCGTACAAAGCGCAATGTCAAACTTCTCCATTTCCCCCAAACAGCACAGACGTGTCGTTGATCATATCCCCCAGAACGGTGTCCAAGTTCCTGGCTGTTTTCGTTTGCATTGCAGTTAGGGCTCTTTTTTTTACCCAGTAGCTGCTTGTGTCCTCTGCAGTGCTCTCGCTCCTGAGCCCGTTCATCCATGCGCTCCCAGTCCCAACCCCGCCCCCTCCCTCCCCCAAACTAATCCTTACCGGACACGTCAAAGACTCGGACTCACGACTGTACACAGAATCTTTCAATAACCCTTAGCATATTTGGTTCTCCTTTGGATATTTTTAATATCGTTTAAGAGCGTTTTAATAGCGTGAACGTGAAACAGTTCTGTTTTGTGTTATAGAAAGCACTTAAGCCTAAAAGATTCAGAGGACACGATATTTTCTCATGGTTATATGACAATAGGCAAAGACCATTTACGGTCAAAGGCTGCCTTTAGGCATTTTTGTAAACTACTAACTTTACAGAGATAACATTCTTTAATATACACTACAGGATCTTCTGTATATATTCCTGTAACTACAAACTTATGATCCATGACTCTTTCGGGAAGTTCATCAATTTCATTTTTAAGTTTTATTTTTTTATATTTAGGGTTAGAGATCACCTTTACATGGTCATTACAAGTGGACGTAGCAGGTTTGCTTAAGAATGGTTCACGGAATGTTTCCCTAATGTTAAGGGAATGTTTTCCAAGCCATCTTGAGTTAGTACAAGCTTCCCAAGAGGTTAGACCAGAATGTAAGAAGAACATTCTTTGAACCACTGGAACGTCTGGAGAGATTCAAATGATATTAAAAAGGTAATGGGAGTAATGGGACAATAATGAAGTGCGATGAAATTTCCTGTAAATAAATATGAATGTTATATATATTGTCATGAAGAAAACTTTAGAGAGAAACCAAACATGAACAACAAAAAAAAACCCCAGAAATTTCACAGAACATTTCGGGAAACAAAAAACAAGCGTTCTCTAGAAACTAATATTTCTTTGCTGTGTGACTTTTACTAACAAAAATCCCTTGCGCATATCATATCACGATTATAAACATTCCCTCATCACTGGACTGGGTTCCTGTACATTTATTCATTCTTCCACCTGTGAAATATATGCCTTTAAAAATTATTTAAGGTACATAATAGTACCTTTTTGAGTAAATCTATATACATACACTGTATGCATATTTCTGGGCAAAGTATACCAAAGACACCTTTGACGATACCACCCCAGTGACGAGGAAGGGTTCAGTTTATTACGCTTTACAAGGAAGGTATCTATGAGTGTAGGAATAGGTTGCTCCAGGTTTTTTCCCCCCCCCGGGCTTGGAAGGGAGACAAAATGTCACCAGCCAGTCTACTTGTGTGTCAAAGTACATTTAATTGTAATTCAATACAGAGGCAAACATGCCAAATGCGTCTGTCAGCGCCACTATTCTTAGAGTCTTTCCCCGGTTTATCTTATGGACACACGAACAATACTGTGGATGCTGGGTTGCTATGGGTCTAATAAGCATGCTAGGGTTACACAAGGACTTCACACAATCAGATTTGGTGAAAATGTAGAACGGTACAGCGCAAGTGGTTAGGAATCAATGGTATTTTTTTGTTTCTGTTATGTCGCAATCCTACTGGACATACCGTGGATACTGATTCCGGTTATATGGCTCTTGCTGTCTTATCGTATGCACACATGCATTGTACAGTATGTGAACTCTACCTGATGACGGAACGGTATGGCGTTTCAGAAACATGCTCAGGGGGCCAGCTTAAAAGGAGTGCAAAGTTCAAATCATTTATAATTGGTTATAATGACACGATCTTGCAATAAGCAACAGGCGAAAATCCAAAAAATCTCAAGGAAATTATTCCAGGCATTTGTAACCGAGGAACCTGGAAACACCATCCCACTTCAGTCAGAGTTAATCAGTTCACAATACAACATCAAAAAGCTAATAACTAGCAACTCATTCCCATGATTGTGACGCAGTAAAGTGACAGATGAGTCTGTATTTTATATATATATATATATATTTTGAGAGAGTGGTGTACATTTGAAAGTTGACTTTGCTCCATTGTGCTAAATTTAGACCCGACTGTTCTGTTTATTAATAGATTTTAACTAAGTCTCAACGACCATAACTCATGCTGCTGAGAGCAACGTGAGCTATCAGGACATGTGATCAGAGAGGGGAAAGTTATAGCTGTTGGGGCAGCACGGACGGCGGACAGCATGCGAGCCAGGATTGGTGCGTTTTGACATAACAGATGGTTGATGATCTCAGGAGGAACATGATTTACAGTCGTTTCGGGGATCGCCAAGGTAAACACATGCTCTACACGCAAACCTATATACGTACACGTATCTGGAACCACGTGTGCAGGTACATGTCCAAACACACATCCGCTTACACAGTATTCAGACTGCACCTTGAATAGAGTCTGGTATAATAACCAACAAGCGCTTTGAGTACATGGAAGTGCTTACATTTCATAGCCCTTGCAGCCATGGCTGATGAATAGCGGCTGATTTGAGAGATGGAGGCGGAAAGGTGCTAAGCTGTGAGCTGTAATGTGCTAAACCATGCAGTCTGCTTGCAGTGCTGCACCCTGCATTTGTCACGGCGCAGGACAGATAAACGAGAAGTGCCCTGAGCAGCATCGCATTTTTACCCTTCTAGAGGGATTACATATTACCGCTTCATCAGAAGCAATTGATTTTGAAGAAATGAAATGATGTTTATGGCATGTTTGCCGATATCGATGAACGTTATCCGGAACGTATTGAAGGCAAGCCCTGCTTTTGAGCTATAGGATATTATTGTGCACACCCGCATAGAAAGAAAAATCACATCTTACAAAGAGTTTTTCCACATGATTATGTGAGTAAAATGTGCATCAATCACGATGATGCCCTGAAATTGCACGTAAGCTCATGCGACATCATTCAAATAAAATTGACGTAAAAAATAAATTAAAAAAATAAAATCAAGTGAAAATGATTTCATTGTGTGTATGTTCACATGTAAAAACATAAAAACAGGCCAAATGTAAAGAATTGTGATGCAAATGTAAATGATGTAAATGTAACATGTACACATGTGCATGTGAAATAACACAATATGTGGGAAAAAACGTGCAAATTCAGGGAAAATCATGTGGAAAATGTGTCAAAGGTAACATATGAAGTGTGTAAATCATGATAACTCTCACACGATGTCCCTGTGAATTATAGTAAGGGGGAAAAGAAAAGAAGAGTAGACATTGGTAATGATATTCAGGGCTGTGTTAGTAATAGCAAAGTAATAAGGAAATGTCAAAAAAAGTTCAAATATATATGGTGCTCATTTACCCTTCTTATAAATCCGTGGGGGAAAAAAGTACCGTTGTTCGTCTGGTGGAAATGTATGCAGGGTGACGGATTGAGGAGAACCGGTGTGAACCATGCTTCAGGTTTGCTCAAGGGCAATTGCTCGAGGCAAACCTTTTAAAGGACACAAAATGAAGAAGCTTCATCTTATGCAGTTGATCCTTTTATTAGATTCTCTAACCATTAATAAAAGTAAATAAATTGCATCTAGTTTTTATTTGTTTTCTGGGAGTCTCTGCTCCTCTGCATCAAAGCAGCAAAGTTGAGGTGGTTTGGGCTTCTGGTTAGTTAGGATGTCTTCCTGAGGAGGTGCTTTGGGAATGTCCAGTCGGGAGGAAAAATCCGGGGACAGACCAAGGACTAGATGAAGAGATTATATTATCTCTGGTCTAGCCTAGGGTGTCCCTGTGGATGAGCTGGAGGAGGGGGATAGGGAGAGAGAGGTCAGGGTATCAATGCTTAGACTGCTGTCCCGTGACCTGATCATGGATAAGTGGAAGGAAATGGACATATGGATGGACGGACGGCGTTTTCTGATGATCTTTGGGGTTTTCTTGGTTGCAGGCTCAATTTGCTGTGTGCTGTGTTTTCAGGCCACCACACATACAGTCCACCGTACATATTACACGTAACAACTCGTATAGTTGTCCTTGACTCCAGAAGAGAAACGTGTTTGTAGTATTGAGCCTCAATCCTGACCACAGCCAGAGCAGTTGGTGTGCCACAGAGGAAGCATGTGTTAGCCTTCACCCCTCTGCAGTTGGTTGTTGTTGTATGATAAGGAAGAATTCTCCGCTGGGGGAAATTAGCAAGATTAAATTAGGGAGAAAAATAAATTGTTATTATATATATATAATATATATATATATATATATATATGTCAGTGTCTGAAAGTGGACTACTGAGGGAGAAAATCCAGAAATGTTCTTGACCAGTGGAACTCACAAATGCTGAACTAACACGCTGTTTAAAGGAACAGCTTACTATTTTAATATATGTCAAAACCTTTCATTAAAAATATGTACAACCGGGATGCTTTAAAACCTCACAAAAAGCACTGTAATGACAAAATGACCTGAATATAAATGTACAAAAATAAATTAAAATAAAAAATATCTATATCCATATCCAAAATCTTTTTTTACTCCAGTGTATTTAATAAAAATGTACACATTTTATTCCCCTCTACACTGGTTTTTACAAATAGAAATTTAAAATGTCGATTTTGGGGGGGAAAAAATCTGAATATAATTTTGAGATTATTTATACTTATTTATATATATTTTTTTAGATAAGGTTTTCTTCTCATTTCTAAGCACGTTACATGAAATCAGAAAACATAAAGGCTTAATTCATGACCGAACTACTGTTGTTTTTATTTTATTTGTTTGTTCAACATGACAAGTTCAGCGCTAAAAATATTCCTGGGATTGTTATGGAATTTTGAACTATTAAAAGCTTTCTGAGATTGCCCTGCATTGGAATCTAGATAAAAGTCATCGTAATTCATCTGACTGGATGTTTGCCAGGGGCACGGGACGTTTAGCCGCACTATGCTGCAGAGAATGTGGCACAGTGAGCTGAACAGTGGCTGGGGGAAGAAGCACCGTGCTGATAAACTGCACTGATTAGCATTATTCTCAACTTCTCAATGCCGTTTGTCAAAAACGTTCAGCGTGATGTGAAAAAATCGCATCTTTGCTCGAAGGGGAAAAACATTATGTTATACATAGATACTTGTTCAATTGTTTTCCTACCAATGCTGGAAGAGATTTAAACACCAGTTAAGGTATAATCCCACGAGAGCTCTTTATGCGTCTATGTATAACACCACTTGCCATATAAGGAAATACTGTATTTAACAAACACACACACACACACAAATATTTCATGACGAACATATTTCCAAGGTTCTCAATATAAAAGGTGTTGTTTTTTTCTTTGTAAATTTGCCGTTTTCCTTCTTGTAGATATGTAGATATAGTGACATTCAGGTGCTGTAAATTCAATTACAACCTTTCAGTGACAAAGATAAATCGGAGTTAATAAATAAGGACTTTCTGTGTATGGAAAACTGCTGTTTTTTGCCCAGACTGTGTCTGAAAACCCATCAGTTCTGTTTAACACCTCACACATTCAGTGGAAAACAAAGCCACAGCAAGCAGTAGATTATGGGAAGTGAGCCATCACGTTTGCCGCTGAAGATTTATGACCACTTCACGCTGATGACTGCATTCTTTAATTTCGCCCGGTCTTTTATGTGGACTTTAATACACCATTCATAAGGACCGGAGCAGAAAACATGTGCTCCAGGTATATAGACAAAGACAGAGAGAGAGAGAGAGAGAGAGAGAGAGAGAGAGAGTGGAGTGGCTTTAACAAAATACTGTACTTAAATCAGTGAAAGCATGATTTACAATCTATTGCGGAGGCTTGTGACAAATATGGGATGACAGTAGGGGTTTAACCAATGAGCAAACTGTTTGTGGAAAGCTGACCACAGTAGTGTTGCATAGCTGTGCAGGGTTACTGGAGTATTCTATGTGTACTTCTGGAAAGATTGGAATCGAGACCCAAACTCAAAACTCCCTAGTCTTGAGCTACTCTGTCCTCCCCCGCTGTATTTGAAAGGGAAAGAATGCGTGGCCTGGGAAATATACAGTATACAGACTGCATTAAAACATTTATTAGCAAATACTTAATCACACCCACATTCCCTCCTTCAGAAAGTAGCTTTCTCTTTATCTGGCTAATAGGCCAACTGTCATAGTAGGATACTAGTGTATTAGATGAAGAAAAACAGCGAGCGTTCCCCCAAATATTTAAGGTCTGGTAATGACGTTGACAGCCAGTGAACTGTGCAGTGTGCTGAATCTGCTAAATATGCCGAAAAGAAGTCCACACTCCTTTATACCACAAGCAAAACCAACCCTTCTGTGTCAGACAAGTGAGTATCACAGCAAGCGTTAACTCCGAGATTCATTCCAAGGGATAAAGAAATCACCGCAGTCAATGTGAAGTTCATATTTGGTAGTGGAGAACGCAGGATTAAAAGAAAACATCCAGAAAGCTACGTGACTCTGAGAGCACAGCTAACGCAATGTTTAATTCTGGGCCATTCTAATGCATAGCTTTTGTAATGGATCATGCAAACATCCATCCATCCATTTTCTATACCCGCTTTATTCCTAAATAGGGTCACAGGGATCTGCTGGAGCCTATCCCAGCACACATTGGGCGAAAGGCAGGGGTACACCCTGGACAGGTCACCAGTCCATCACAGGGCCACACATATAGACAGACAACCACACACACACACTCCTATTTAGAATTACCAATCAACTTAATGTGCATGTTTTATGACTGTGGGAGGAAACCGGAATACCCGGAGTAAACCCACACAGGCACGGGGAGAACTCCACACAGACAGTGTGTTTGAACCAGGGATTTTATGTATGGTTACTCAAATATTTCAACCAGTTGTAGCATATTAAAGTCCGATAAAGAAATAACAGTTTGACATTTACATTTAAAGAACCCACTCTCGCTGTGGCGCAGAAACATTACAGACATTTTCACAGCCAGGATTTGATTACAAATGAAATTTATTAGACGCATGTCCGTTTCATTGAGACATATAACTAGAACCGACTTGTTCCGACGAGGAAATTAGACTGAGCAAAGTAAATCTTTATGCAGACTGTTTATAACACCGTGTTTATCAAAACCTTCATGATCCTTGCTGGCAGACAGCCTGGGTGAGATTATAAAACAAATAAATTCATAAATGTTAAATATTTTCACATCATCTTGTAATATATTTAGAGTTTTCTCTAATGTTAAGGTGTCCAAAAATGTTTTCCTTTGCTGTTGAATTCAGCCCCGGTGACATCTGACAGGTTTTCCCCAGCTTGCTCTACATTCTCTAGATCGAAGTGATCGCTGTACTTCTTGACCACTTTGAGGTTATTTAGATTGTCCCTCTGGGAAAACTCCCAAAAGTTTCTATGCAATTCTACACCAGCGTTTCTTCCTGTCAGAGATGTGGACGCGTACATTTCTCTCCTCACTTATTTTTCATCCTATAGCATGTCATGTTTTAAGTGCTCTGAATTATAGTAATTATATAATATTATATTATTATATTAGTTACGGAAATAAGGAATATAAGCCTGAATTTGCTGACAAGTATATAAGAGGTTTGGTATAATCCAGGGGAAGGTTAAGGGTGAAGTAGTGTTTCGAAAACATATGATAAAAATGTGGACAAAAGCCAGAATGGAGAACACACACACACACACACACATGCACACCCCTAGAATAAACATACTAACATACTATACTGCTGTATATATTGTGATAATATACAGAAAATATGTATTATTTACCATTAGTTATTTAAGATTTTATGACTGGATCTTATAATAACCCTTTTTCTCGAATCTCTGTGGGAGAATGGCATGAGAAACATTTGTTCATGGGCAAAGAATGAAACAAAATGAGTGTCTGTTTGCTGTCCCATGGTTACTGGCAGTTACAGACAGTTTTCAGAATTCACAAATACAGCCAATAGCCATCTGGCACCAGACAGCAAATATCAGTTAATGCCTCTCTATCAAGCTCTATCAACTCATTTGTGGATCTTAGAATATGCTCAGAAAATGCTGTAATGCTAAAGCTATATAATTGCAGAATTCAGAACATGTATATATATATATATATGTACTCTTTCTATTAAAAGTTGAGAAATATTGCCAATCTAATTTATCCAAAGGACAGTGCATACGATTTACAGGGTTGGTCATCATAATAACATCGAAATAAAAATAAAATATATCAAAATAACTTCCTATACTATATAGCCAAAAGTTTTAGGACGCCCACCTTTACATGCACATGAATGTAATATGGAGTTGTCTCGCCCTTTGCAGCTATAACAGCTTCAACTCTTCCAGGGAGGCTTTCCACAAGGTTTAGGAGTGTGTTTATGGGAATTTTTGACCATTCCTCTAGAAGCGCATTTGTGAGGTCAGGCACTGATGTTGGACGAGAAGGCCTGGCTCACAGTCTCCACTCTAATTCATCCCAAAGGTGTTCTATTGGGTTGAGGTCAGAACTGTGCAGGCCAGTGAAGTTCCTCCACACCAAACTCACTCATCCATGTCTTTATGGACCTTGCTTTGGTCACTGGTGTACAGTCATGTTGGAACAGGAAGGGGTCATCCCCAAACTGTTCCCACAAAGAGCATGAAATTGTCCAAAATGTCTTGGTATGAAGCTGAAGCATTAAGAGTTCCTTTCACTGGAACAAAGGGGTGGAGCCCAAACCCCTGAAACACAACACCTGAACTCAATGATTTGGAGGGGTGTCCCAAAACTTTTGGCAATATAGTGTATAATACATTTTACGTCATGGTAAGATTAACATTTTTAACATTGAAAAGTAATCTTTATGGCATTTGGGGGAAAACCCCTAATAAGTTATTTTCAGTGGTAGAAGAAGTGCAGATTTTAGTCAGTACTCATGTAAAAAGTGGTCAAAAGTTCTTTTTATTAAAGATTATAAATAAATGAGCATCTCTAAACTAATATCTCTGTTTGATAAAAACCTCTAGGTTCGAAGCACAATATAATGTAGTTAATGAGATATTGTTAGTCGTAAAATTATATGTTACATCAGTGCGTGTTTTTGCGTTTGTTTAAATTTTGTTTTGATTAGATTTGTTCATCACTTTGAAGACAAAACTTTTTAGTATACAGATAAACAGTCGCATGGAAAATGTAGACAATTTATGAAACACGACATGGAGCGCTTTTCTCCCATCTGTTTTTTGTTGGCACAGCCATGTGAGTTTAGATTTCTTGAGCGGTTTAATTTGCTGTTTGATTGTGAACTACAAACAGCCATCTTAAAACATCCAAAGATGTAGAGAAGAATCTGATTTCTATTTTCAAGAGTAAAAAAATATTTAAGGAAGACTTAAGTACTTTTTTTTTTACTCTTGATGAAAAGAGAGAGAGAGAGAGAGAGAGAGAGAGAGAGATAGTACTTAATACACAAGAGAGAGTTTATATATATATATATACACACAGATCAGGCATAACATTATGACCACCTAATATTGCGATGGTCCCCCTTTTGCTGCCAAAACAGCCCTGACCCGTCCTGCACTGTGTATTCTGACACCAGCATTAACTTGTTCGGCAATCTGAGCAACAGTAGCTCGTCTGTTGGATCGGATCACACGGGCCAGGCTTCTCTCCCCACGTGCATCGATGAGCCTTGGCCGCCCATGACCATGTTGCCGGTTCACTACTGTTCCTTCCTTGGACCAAATGTTCACTTGCTGCCTAATTTATCCCACCCACTAACATATATAATATAATATGATATAATATGATATAATATAATATAATATAATATAATATAATATAATATAATATAATATAATATAATATAATATAATATAATATAATATAATATAATATAATATATATTTTTAAAATGGATATTTCTAGAAACTCCTCATCAGTAAGCTTTACCTTTATTTTTGTAACTGTATTATAAAATAGTGTCTAGATAATGAAGACAAGCTGGCTTCAGCTATAAAGTCATTGACACCACCGGGTCTCAGTTAATACACCGATCTCGAGTATTAAATGCATTGAAGTATAAAAACCGAGCAGATTAGATTTTCTCACAGTGTGAAGAAAATAAAAAAAGTCAGCGTGCGAGTTATGACACCGGTAAACGTGTTGAGCGGAAAATCAACCGTGATCTTGTGCTGACCTTTTAAAAACTGGCTTATTTATACAACTCAGCTGCGAAACCTTGAACTAAGGAGAGCCCACTTAGTGAACTTTACTCTAGAGATCAGCACGAAGAACACGTTGATAAACGTGAGATAGCCTCTGAGAGCTCCTCAGACAGTTGTCTTTGTTTTTCCATGGAAAAAGCTAATGATTTCCATCTCAGTACAAAATGATCATGGCATCATTGTGGAGATTTTTGTGATTACTTTCAATGTGGAACGTGTATCGTGTTATTCCCGAGTGAACGATCATGTGCACGAGCACAGACACACACACACACAGACACACACAGACACACACACAGATCAAATTGCAGCTAAAGCATGAAATTAAATTCAAGCAATTACACTTTACTGAGCACTGCAGTGTCTTTTTACATCCATGAGCGTTTAATTATTTGTTTGGCAAATTTCTAGATTTTCAGAACATCCATCCATCCATCCTCTATACCCGCTTTATTCCTAATTAGGGTCACGGGGTATCTGCTGGAGCCTATCCCAGCACACATTGGGCTAAAAGCAGGGGTACACCCTGGACAGGTCACCAGTCTATCACAGGGCCACACACACTCACATGGGCAACTTAGAATTACCAATCAACCTAATGTACATGTTTTTGGGCTGTGGGAGGGAACCATAGTACCTGGAGTAAACCCATGCAGTGGAGAACATGCACACAGAAAGGCCCCTGTCTGTTCAAACCCAGGACCTTCTTGCTGTGAGGCAACAGTGCTAACCACTAAGCCACCGTGCCGCCCCAGATTTTCAAAATAGATTTAGATTTGCATTTTAGACTATAAAAAATTATGCATATTTCGTGTTATCGTTACTAATGAAGTTTTTCTGAATAAAAAGAGAGAAAAGAACAGCCACCGTATTAACATGGCTCTGAATAAAAACGTCCACCAACTTGTCAACAAGTGACTCACTTTAATCATCTGAACTGAATTTGCTCCAAAAGCAGCTGTGACACATTGACAGCTTCCTTTTTTTAAAACACAATATTACTTCCTAGTAAATGAACAACGTGACACGTTCATTTATTTATTTATTTATTTATTTATTTATTTATTTATTTATTTATTTATTTATTTATTTGCTTTGTCTGATGCCTGAAATGTCAGAACATTCCCACGCTTGTGACAAAATCAAGAAATAATGGCTTTATTTCATTCCAAGCAACCAAAAGAAAAGTTTTGATTGGAAAAGAAAAGCCTGTCAACAATGCTCATTCAAAAATCATCATTCATTATGATAAATAATATTTCATCATGCTAGCTGAGACTACATCTCTAAAACACAGCAGCGCTGAGCCTGTGCGCTTGGCATGATCCATGATAAATGAAGGCTCAATTGGGTTAAACTGGGATTGAGGAGGTGGAAAAGCTCCACTTTTTCAACGTGGGAACAGAGCTGCTCCATTTGGAAATGTGATAATGTAGGAATCTATCCTAAGGGTTTGATGTGTAACCCTCTATGGCCGAGTTAAAATTTTCAGTATTCTATTATTTTGCGAATTTTTACCACTTATCTGGTGAAACAAATCTTATGGTTCCTTTCAAGCAAAGCATGAAACATGACTGATTAAAGCTGTTAAACTCCCAGCATAAACATATTTTGCTTGAAAAATAAAACAGTATGAAACTCTATTACTTCATCATCATCATCATCATCGTTACCATCACCATTACGCCGAGTCGGGCTATTTACATGTCCATTAAATTAAAATACGGGACGTTCATTTAACCCCTGATTATACCTCTGCACATGATGCTGAGTCCCAGCACATACTGATAATGGGTCTAGGTCACTGATAGTTCTTGAACAGAGTAATGTTCTGAGGATGTGGGAGAGCTCACAGCTTACTTCTTTCACTCTTTAAAACTCTGCAGAGAATAGTGATGATGAGTTTGTCCAGAGTCAGAGCAATCAGCAGTAAGTTCAGAGTCAGCTCTTTATCTCCCTAATGGCTCGTTGTTTTAAAGCACGTTGTTCCCCATCTAAAAAATGTTGCTGGTCTTTGCCTATTCATCACTCATGGATGATTGATTTATAATGCCTGTAATCCAGTGTCACCCAGAAGAGGATGGGTTTCCCCCTTTTTTTCAGTCTGGTTCCTCTCAAGATTTCTTCAGTTATGTCATCCTGTGGAGTTTTCCCCTTGCCTCTGGCTTTCTCATTAGGGCCCGAAAACTCCATCCAGATTTCTATAAAGCCACTTTGCCACAATATCAACTGCTCCGCTTATGACATGTTGTCATCGTGTCTGTCGAAATATATAAAGTGTATTTGAATCTGCCTATATTTAAAGCGACATGGATTCATGTTCCTCTGCCCGCTGTGTCTGTGCTTAATTTTCATGAAAGGATTACTGTCCATTCGTCCCGATACACAGCTCTGATACATACCCACGATAATAAACAGAGGTGCAGTGGAAACCTGGTGTTGCTTCAGTCACGCAGAGTTCAGTGTCAAACATACATCTTAACCAAACACATGCATGCACTCACCACTTCTCTCTAGAAGTGACCTTACATCTTTAGGTTCTGCCAAACAACATATATTTTACCGGATGGATTTTGATCACAGTTGAACAAGAACAATGTTCGAGAATGGTTGAATATTGAAGAGCATCAACCAAGTAATTGGCTATATATAGATAAATAACCGAATAAATAACCACAGAAATGAATGGATGAATGAATGGAATGAATAAGAATGAAAGATGTGAGTCTAGACCTGGCCTTAGTTTTACTTTTGGTTCGTATAAAATTCACTTGTTCATGCTGACCACCTGCCTCCTCAACACGGCCATCAGAAAATCAATAGTGGGTCAGGTAAACAATGCTGCATTAGCCTTGAGGCAGGCTGGGTTCATCATGTGCCATAAATCCACTCACAAAGCTTAAGAAATTGCAAAGGCTTGAATTAGCTTTTCCACATACATTTTATCATATCATATCATGCCATCATCCAGTCCTGTTATATCATATCATATCATATCATATCATATCATATCATATCATATCATATCATATCATATCATCATAGGCTGACCAATTATATATATTTCACCTAAATGCATGTTTTGTGTATTTATCAGACAAATACGCTACTCTTTCCTCCGACTGCTTTTTATATTTATAACCCTAAATCGCTGAATAAAGAGCTGTTTTCCCCTAATTGAGTTCAAATACACATAAAAAAAGAGTGATTCTCAGGGTTATCAGGGAAAAGTACACTCCTACTACTTCTCACAATACTATTTTCATCTGAAAACATATACTGAGAGATAGAGAGGGTGGGGGGGTGCATGAGTATTATACGTTTAAACACACAATATTTCACAGGCTCAGTGGACAGCTGGAACAGAGCCATAGGACCGCAAGCGGCTACAAAACCCGGACATTACGGTCGTAAATTAATTACTACGGGAATTGTGCCTTGTGTAGTGTTCTTCTAAATGCGTGTTACTTATACTGACCAGAAAGCATACGAATGGGAAACAGTAGCAGCCCAAGAGCGACTGAGAGCTACTGATAAGACTCTTAACTTATCTCTTCGTATGAGAACGAGACAACAAGGAGGATATCATCTCAGGAAAACTTTCCCCTCATCTCAAATGGGCCAAGGAATCTCTTCTGGATTTGTAATTCCCATAAGCCTAGCATAGAAACACTGGCTCTCTTCCAGGTGGAACCAGGAGCAATTTACAAAAAACAAAAAACCCACACATACAAGGACATGCTAATCACTTTGTTTATATTACTGATGAACATCTCATGGATTTAAATATACGTCTTTCTCCATCTTTGCAGGATGACAGTAATATCCAGTTTTTCCCCCAGTGTGTGTGGGCATATTTTTATATCTTGATGGAAACCAAAAATCCAATAAGAATAGAGCGATTTGAGTGTTTTGACCTTTTGGGGGTCATTTTCATAGCACTTCTTTTTTATTAAATTTTTATTTTCTTTGATAATAAGACATTAATGAGTAAATAAATAAATAAATAAATAAATAAATAATGCCACTGAGACGACTGAGGTTAAGGTTGTGGTAAAGATTAGGTTTAGGCATAGCAATGATTATCAATCTTTATGTCAGCAGAAGGTCATCACGAGAAGAGACGTGTGTATGTAATATCCAAACAATTTGTTTTCCACAATTAATGTATGTACAGAAAAAGGAAGGTAACTTTCATAAATCTGAGGGACTAAAAGATTTATTGTAAATAATACATATCAGTGATTTCACAGGAAAAAAATGACAACATAATAAGTGCTAAGAGAAAGTAAAGTTGTATAATATAGGACTTAGTATTTTTTTCTCTGAAATCTGCAATATGTTCCATTTACCAAAAATCAGAGCCCTAGTTTTAGTCCCTCAGATTTATAAAACTGCCATAATGCACACGTTTTACTCAATGACTATAAAGATATTCCATTTGATTTCTGAGAATTTTATATATATGGGATATACCACCACTGAGGTGAAAATCTGGTATCTTTTTCGATTTGAAATGAAACGTAAACATAAGGATTTATTATGACCACCTGCCTGATATTGTGTCGGTCACACTTTTGCTGCCAAAACAGCCCTGACCCGTTAAGGCATGGACTCCACTAGATCCCTGAAGGTGTGCTGTGGTATCTGCCACCAAGATGTTAGCAGCAGATCCTTTAAGTCCTGTAAGTTGTGAGGTGGGGCCTCCATGGATCGGACTTGGATTGGATTGAGATCTGGGGAATTTGGAGGCAGAGTCAACACCTCAAACTGGTTGTTGTGGTCAACAAACCATTCCTGAACCATTTCTGCTTTGTGGCACGGAGCATTATCCTGCTGAAAGAGGCCACAGCCCTCAGGGAATACCGTTTCCATGAAAGGGTGTAGATGGTCTGTAACAATGCTTAGGTAGGTGGTACCTAAAGTAACACCCACATGGATGCAGGACCCAAGGTTTCCCAGCAGAACATTGCCCAAAGCTGGACACTGCCTCCACCGGCTCTCCTTCTTCCCATAGTGCATCCTGGTGCCACGTGTTCCCCAGGGAAGAGACGCACACACACCCGGCCATCCACGTGATGTAAAAGAAAATGTGATTCATCAGGACAGGACACCTTCTTCCATTGCTTCGTGGTCCAGTTCTGATGCTCACATGCACATTGTTGGTGCTTTCGGTGGTTCACAGGGGGGGTCAGCACGGGCACCCTGACTGTTGTAGGGTTCTGGTTCTTAAATAAATATTCCTTTGTTAAATAAATCATTTGTTTATATTTCCAAATGAATTCTATTATTTTATAAAGTCCTATTCTTGTGGGCAAATCCATAAAGATTCTATGTAGCATCCTAGAACATAGCTTTTTTCCAGAAGGAGTTCAAAGCTTTTCATACGCTAAAAGCTAAGCTCTTTGATATTACACCATATATGCTGTAGTGACATTAAATCTGAAACTCTGAGGGACGATTTCTCAGCTCGAGCCTCCACTTGAATCTCAATCAAGCAATCAGGTTTAAACAGTGTTTCATATAATATCTCCTGTGCAAGGGAAAAGAGAAGTCTCTGAAAATGTGTCTGTTGAAGAGGTGTCTGAAATCTGGCAGTAATTAGATGTCCTCATCTAGTGCAAATATCTTCATTAAAATGCAGGTACATGTTATGGGGTTGGGTCAGCAGCACGGCAACCGTTGCTAGACAAAATGGGACTGAATCTACAATCCCTGTGCCAATGGAGCTGCTTGCCCTGCTTCCTTCCCCAGTCCACATCGCCTCATTCACTTTCATCACACTTGAACAAAAGAGCTGACTGACAAACTTTTCCTCTAGCTCTCTTTGGATCCGCCACGAATAACCCTCTGCTGAGCTCTGAAAAGTAAGACTTGCACAATGATTCTGACAGGAATTGGCAGACATATTGAGCCGAAGTAATGTGAAACATACAAATCACCACTGGTGTGAAATTTCACTGAATGAAGAAATACATATGGGAACTGCATGGACCGAAACTCTGAACAAAGACCCAGTTATGAGCAAAAGGATGGGATCTGAATCAAAATCTCAGCGCTATATTTTACAAATTCACCAAATGCTCCATCAGGATGTTCATTAACATGAAACATTCTTTCACTTCCACTAGAATTGCAGTCAGTTATTATATACAGTATACTATGTGTCCAGAAGGATTGGAATGCTTGGCCATCACACCTATATGAGCTTGTTGACATCCCATATCCCACTCCAATCACGTCCCCACCAAACCCCCCCATTCACTTTTTTGGCATGGTTAGGCTTTTGGAGTGTGTCCGTGGGCATTAGTGTGGAATGAGAAGGCCTAGCTTGCAATCTATGTTCTAATTGATCCCAAAGGTGTTAAGTGGGATTGAGGTCAGGGCTCTGTGCAGGCCACCAAACCTGGCCTGGACCTCAGTTTTTTGCGCAAGGGCCTTCCGCAAACTGCTGCCAGAAAATAGAAAGCAGATAATTGTATTTACTTAACCTTAATTGTAAATGCTCGACCAGTACGTCTGCATTCAATCTCCTGAATTTAAGTAAAGGGCTTTATGAATTACTGACTAGATGCATGTACAAAGAATAACAAACCATAAGAATAAAAAAATAATTATAGAAGGACGATCATGATTATTCCAGGACCTGTGGCAAGGTGAAATGTAGATTCATACCCAAAAGGTTTCTCCTCTTTCCCTTCATCTCAAATGAAGATTTTCTTTGTACCGAGCAATTTTTAGTCTCTTCTTGGTTTTAGTGTCATTTAAGAATGTTGACTTACAAGGAGGTGGCCTGAAGCAATGCTAATGAAGGTATTAACAGTGTTCATTGCACTAATTCATCTGTAGGAGAAAGCTATTAAAATCATCACTGCTCAAAATGGAAAACTATCAGTTCACACACAATTCCAGTTGGTTGAAAAATTGCAATACATCGTAGTATACACTGATCAGACATAACATTATGACCACTGAGAGGTGAAGTGAATAAGACTGATGATCTCCTCATCATGGCACCTGTTAGTGGGTGGGATATATTAGGCAGCAAGTGAACATTTTGTCCTCAAAGTTGATGTGTTAGAAGCAGGAAAAATGGACAAGCGTAAGGATTTGAGCGAGTTTGACCAAAAGGGCCAAATTGTAATGGCTAGACCACTGGATCAGAGCATCTCCAAAACTGCAGCTCTTGTGGGGTGTTCCCGGTCTGCAGTGGTCAGTATCTATCAAAAGTGACCCAAGGAAGGAACAGTGGTGAACCGGTGACAGGGTCATGGACGGCCGAGGCTCATCGATGCACGTGGGGAGAGAAGGCTGGACCATGTGATCTGATCCAACAGATGAGCTACTGTTGCTCAAACTGCTGAAGGAGTTAATGCTGGTTCTGATAGAAAGGTGTCAGCATACACAGTACAGGACGGGTCAGGGCTGTTTTGGCAGCAAAACAATACTAGGCAGGTGGTCATAATGTTATGCTTGATCAGTGTATATGGTCCAGGATTATTGTCCATGTTTCAACACTAATAATCAATCAGTTGCTTTCAGGTGCTAAAATAAATCAGTTACACTGAATTTTATTTTACTTCTAATAGCATGATACATGTTTGCAGTGAACACTTATTAAATAAAATTGATGGAAATCTGTGTGACAGAATATGTGATTACCTGCCCAGCCACAAACAGTTAATGATGCATGATATTGTTGATCATGTATTCAGCGCAGGGATGTGTTTCGACTAAATAATGAGTCTTTGACAAGATGCAAAACCTCTGACCTTCGTGATGTAGCCTTTCTGCATATAACATGTTATTTTTTGTCAATGTGAAAGTCCGAGTTTCTTTGACTTTCTCTGTGCCTCAAATGTGTGGAAAATCAATGCTCAAGCAACCTATCCACCATGTTCCAGCTGAACACAGTGGGTGCTAATTCACACAAATGGCATAATTAATTCAGGCTCATGGCAGGTTTTGAGAATACATTATGTCCAGGGACAGAGAGAGACATGCAGTCAAATTAGCTAAATTGAGTTCAATGATTCATTTCAGACTCGGACAGGCTGGGGTTTAACATGGTCTCATCACAACAGGTCTCTCTGAGTCCAAACAATTACACATAGACACAATATGTTATGTCTGAGTTCACCTTAATACAAGGATAAAAGCATGAAAATGAGGCAAACACGGATTCCGTGTAAACATTGTACATTTGGTTGAAAATCCTACATGCACAGGGGCAAGGAAGGTCACTTTTGCAGATGCTTTGCTACTAAGTCTACTTTTTAAAAAAATTCTATACCTAAATTTTTTAAATCTTGTTAATTTAGGAAGACCTTACAGCATGAGAGCTAACAACATTACTTAAAAATGCTGACTAAAGGCATGGATACACTCTAAGTAAATGGCATCAATTTTAGAATTATTGGCACCCTTCATTCCACAGATCAGGCATAACATTATGACCAATATTGTGCTGGTCCCCCTTTTGCTGCCAAAACAGCCCTGACCCGTCCTGCCCTGTGTATTCTGACCCCTTTCTATCAGAACCAGCATTAACTTCTTCAGCAGTTTGAGCAACAGTAGCTCGTCTGTTGGATCGGATCACACGGGCCAGCCTTCGCTACCCACGTGCATCAATGAGCCTCGGCCGTCCATGACCCTGTCTCCAGTTCACCACTGTTCCTTCTTTGGGTCACTTTTGATAGATACTGACCACTGCAGACTGGGAACACCCCACAAGAGCTGCAGTTTTGGAGATGCTCTGATCCAGTGGTCTAGCCATCACAATTTGGCCCTTTTGGTCAAACTCGCTCAAATCCTTACGCTTGTCCATTTTTCCTGCTTCTAACATCAACTTTGAGGACAAAATGTTCACCTGCTGCCTAATATATCCCACCCACTAACAGGTGCCATGATGAGGAGATCATCAGTCTTATTCACTTCACCTCTCACTGCTCACAGTGTTACGCCTGATCGGTGTATATTGAGCAAATGTGGCATAAAATAAACATTAAACACATTCTTTCCTTATTTTTTATCACTGCAAACTTCAGTTTCATAATTTATTATATATTTTCTTTCCGAATAGTGAATCATACAGTAATAGTGATAACTTTGAACAGAATTATTTTCAGCCTTCTCGAAAATGTGCAAAATTATTGCAGGCACAAAATAATTATATAATTATAATTTTCCAAATATAATGAGGACAGGGTAATTATCCACAGATGAGTATTTTTATCTAAACAGTTATTATTTAGATAAAAATATAGTAATATAGTACAGTAATTACATGAATGCAAATCGCCCCACTTAAACGGCATTGTTGCCTTTGCCTCCTGAAATAGTTTTCCATTTAACTAGAAATGATTTAAATAAATCTGACTAACTCACTTAGGTTTTTTTTTTTAAAATACATGCTTTGCACAGACCAGTATCTAAAACATTGGGGCAGTTATGTTTTTGTAAGGCATTAGCTTACATTAGCTTAATAATTTTGTTTATTATCATTACACGGCTGTTGGGTAAGAGTCACTGTAAGTAATCATTTCCAGGTATGTGTTTCATAATAATGTTAGGATAAAGGTAGCTTCATTATGTGACAGTCCTGAATTTAGATCAGGAGCACAAAGCAATTATGTTGAATTTATAATTCACAGCTTTAAGGATGGTTTGACAAACTAATGATGGCACTTGAAATACAATTGAAATGAACCTAGCATGATGACAAGTATTCTTGAGAGTCCATTTAATCACAGCTGTGTATCCTGCTTAAGGGCGCTAGTGATTATTATATTAAGTGCGATAGTGAGATTATATTAAGCCTTAAAATAAAGGTGAGAGAGAGAGAGAGAGAGAGAGAGAGAAAGAGTTACTTCATTTATTTTACACCGGAATGCATAGCGCCTTAAAAATGGCATCTTAAAGGTGATAAACTGATTTGTGTTTAGTTAGTTATTAGTTTATGTATTGCTCCTAAACAACAATGCCTGTGAAAGAAATTCCTAAAAACTCAGCTATCACATTAAGAAAATGAAAATGAGATGATGTATATATCGTGTCTGATAATTGCTAATTTATGTTGTGCTCTATTCGCTAGACTTGATGATGGTATTAGTGTTAGCAGTGTAGTAGAGAGTGGGACTAGCAACTGGTAATCCAGCATGTTGGCCAATCGCTACACTGGTTGATCTAGTAGCGCCTTCATCCCCAACCCTGATCCTTGATCACCTGTGCTCTGTATATTTTTGTTTAACCCGGTTTACTACATCTGATTAATTCAGGTTCTGGCCAGGTGATATGGGTGTGTTGGATCGAAAAAAACATTAGAATGTTCTGAGCTTGAGGAACCAGGTTTAGGAAGGGCTTGCAGTACTGCTAGTAATTGTGCAAGAAGTATGAATTTGTTTTTGTAGACTGAATGATTTCATTCTTGAAAAATCCGAGGTTGGCCACTGGACCTCACTAGGAATTCATCAGAGTTTGATTGAAATGCTCACAAGCCTCATTACACTGAAACTAATATTCTGTAGTCCATTTTCTGTGCTCACAACACAAAAAAACCCAGCTCTGTTTTTCCTGACACTTAAAGACAGCCCCTCGTGGTAATAGCTAAACTACCTCTGGACAAGTAAACAAACAATTAGGAGGGAAAATAAGGAGACTTGTTTTCTCCTCGCTGAGGCGTAGACAATGTTGACAGGCGGTATACGTATATGCTTCATTCTGACTCTTCGGAAAGTGCTGATTAATTTATTTTTTAACAAAATTGATTCCAGCCTCATTGGGGTTAATACTGACGCACTTGTTATCATTTCTAGAGTAACACAGCCACTTGGATGGTGGATGCGCCAACCTAATATGTGTAATTGTTGCTAGACCTTGACCTTGATAATTGGTACTGCTACCTCCTCTTACAACAAAATCCAAGATTATAAGGACTTTTCAGCCTGTTGGCTATTTTCAAGATTAAAAACAGCATGTAGTCTTCATAACCACTTGTTCATTGCATCATCGTCCAGGACAGAGCCACTGGGTAATGATGCCATGCAGCTTTACAAGGACATGAGGTGAGGTGGTATAAACAGGTCTGTGGAATTGAAATATGCTTAGAAAAAGATTACCCTGAGCTGAGCCAGCTTACATACAATGACTTATTGATTTTTGATTTTTGACTCCTGCTCGGTGCGGACTGTCATATTATACTTATTTATCTGGTCTGATCTACAGGTACATTGTACTTACTGATATGATAAATATGATACAGAAAACTTTCTTTGGGTGAAATGAGCTCAAGTGTTCATTTTGTCTTCTGACCTCATGGGGAATGTGGTGTCAGTCCCTTGAGAGTCCGTCATGCACAAAGGTGAAGGTGGAAAAATAGATCAAGCAGATGTCTGAAGCATTCACGTTTTACTATATGTTATTGCTTGTTGTACTATGCAGTGTGTAATATTATTATTTGGTAAGCATTATATAATAGAACACAGCACAATGGAAAAGAATAGTTATGCTGTCAAAGCTAGTCTTGCCAAAGTCCCTGCCTGCACTTCTGCATTGTCTTTGAACATCATATGATCACAAGCATACTTAATATCTTACTCTCTCTCTCTCTGTATCGCTCTGTCAAGATATACCTCCCACTCCCGAGCTCCCAGTATTCTGAGTTTCCAGTTTGACCAGCCTGACCCTCCAGATCCTCTACCCCTGGTTGCTTGATGGTGCTCACTGCTGCTGTGGATAGATGTACTTGGACAGTCTATAACCCAGGGGACTGCTGTGGATAGAACCACCTGGAGACGATCACGCCGTCTCTGAACTGCTGTTACATCGGTCAGCTTTCTGCAGGAAGGAATTAGTGCTGAGTCTTTAATGAACTTAGAAACTACACTGACCTATTAGATCCTCAAGAGCTCTTGGTTGCTGTTGTAGAAGGGACATTATCACCAGTTACATTATTTACTGTCCATTGTCATTCAAATGAGGATGAGGTTCCCTTCTGAACCTGGTTCCTCTCAATGTTTTTTTCCTCATATCATCTCAGGGAGTTTTTCCTCACCACCGTCACCTCAGGCTTCTCAATAGCGATACATGTTAGAGATAAATAGTAACTTTAAACTTATCATTTTTTTGTTCTATGTTTCTATACTTCTGTAAAGCTGCTTCGAGACGATGTCCATTGTTTAAAAGTGCTATACAAATAAATTGAATTGAAAAAATTGAATACAATAGAATGGACCTGAATATTGCTGCACTCCCTCCACTGCCTGCATCAGATTTAAAACACTGATGCTTGCCTACAAAGCCAAAAATGGACCAGCACCCTCTTACCTCAATGCATTTATCACACCCCACACTGCTTCACCCTTCCTCTGATCTTCTAGATCTGCTCGACTGGTCCCAGCATCTCTCAGGGTACAAGCGAGGGTACAAACCAAAACTTATCTCTGTTCTAGTATCTAGGTGGTGGAACAAATTTCCTCTGCTGAGTCACTGGCTGTCTTCAAACAGCATCTAAAGACCTATTTCTTCCTGAGGTAGAAACTAGAAAAACAAATATGTCTGTGTGCTTTTTCCTGCTGTTCTTCCTCTCAACAGAGTTTAAGACTGACGATATTCTTAGTCTGTGACCTAGTGAACTTGTATGGATGTATTCATTGACAGAGACGTCAAAGCGCTTCTGGATAAGGGTGCTGTAAATGTAAATGTAAATTAAATAGAACATAAATGGGGTATGGAGTACTTTAAGGAAATAAATATTGAAAAATGTTAAAAAATGCTACCCACTGGTTAATACATATAATACATATATTGCCAAAAGTTTTGGGACACTCCTCCAAATCATTAAATTGTTTTTCAGGGGTTGGGCTCGGCCCCTTAATTCCAGTGAAAGGAACTCTTAATGCTTCAGCTTCATACCAAGACATTTTGGACAATTTCATGCTCTTTGTGGGAACAGTTTGGGGGTGACCCCTTCCTGTTCCAACATGACTGCACACCAGTGACCAAAGCAAGGTCCATAAAGACATGGATGAGTGAGTTTGGTGTGGAGGAACTTGACTGGCCTGCACAGAGTCCTGACCTCAACCTCATAGAACACCTTTGGGATGAATTAGAGCAGACACTGCGAGCCAGGTCAAAACTAGGACGTCTGCCTTTACATGCACATGAATGTAATATGGAGTTGTCCCGCCCATTGCAGCTATAACAGCTTCAACTCTTCTGGGAAGGCTTTCCACAAGGTTTAGGAGTGTGTTTATGGGAATTTCTGACCATTCCTCTAGAAGCGCATCTGTGAGGTCAGGCACTGATGTTGGACAAGAAATTCTAGCCATCCCCAAACTGTTCCCACAAAGTTGGGAGCATGAAATTGTCAAAAATGTCTTGGTATGCTGAAGCATTAAGAGTTCCTTTCACTGGTGTCCCAAAACCTTTGGCAATACAGTGTAGCTGAATAAATAAAATAATAAATAAATGTTCAGTTTACAGCACTGATGTGTGGATATGCCCTTTTCCAAAGTTCTGCATTACCCATTAACGAGAATACCAAGTAAATAACATTGATTTATGCTACTATTAGTCAAACCAGCAGGTGGGATGAATAACCAGTGCGACTCAAATGGCATGTTTAAGTCTATTTTAAAAATCTTTCCTATTGGTGAACCACAGTCATGGAAAAGAGAAGTAGTCAGAATATTTCCAGATTGCAGCCCATTTGTCTTCGAGCAAGTGCTTTAAGAGACTGTCCTGCTGCAGAAAATGCTGACTTCTGTGGTTTTAATTACATTAGGCATCTTGGTTGTATGTAAGTACTTTTTATATGTAATTCATCGAACATCTACTTAAAGTCTAAATTTCACATGAAGTCTTTGTAGGAACTGAGAGCTGAAATCTCTGTGCTTTCTCTCCAGTGTGTGAAGCATCTATGCTCACGGTGGTCGGATTAGTCGGAGATACGGTTACTTTACCCTGTGAATATGATGTCAGTCATTACGGCTTATTAAATGTCTGCTGGGGAAGAGATCAATCCTGGTTCAGCTGTGAACAAACACTCATCGCCACTGATGGACTGACGGTGAACTACAGAGAGTCAAACAGATACAGTATACCTGTTAAACTCCAGCATGGAGATGTTTCACTTACCATCAAGAAGGCACAAAAAGCAGATACTGGATTTTATGTATGTCGTATCGAGATACCAGGACTCTTCAATGACCTTAGCTACAGTTTTTACCTAATCATTACAAATGGTGAGCACACATATAATAATATTTTGAATGACAACAATGACAAGATTTAAAGCCTGTATTTCATTTCTTTGCTCCATGACCACACAGAATAAGTAGCCGTTCTAACGGTCTCTTTCGGGTTTGTCTAAATTCTTCTCGTGTTTATTCCTTCCTTTTTCAAAGGATTCAACACAATCAACATTACAAAATTGTTCCCGACTTCTGCAGAGAAGCAAACACAAGGTCAGTGAGAACAACACTGTCAGCATTTCACAACAACAGACATGACATCTTTCCTGTTTAACTTTGCCTTGTTTGTTGAAAAAATTCTCTGGTGCTATATATTACCTCCTATCAGAGTTTTAGACTCATGGTATCCTTGTGACCAGTCTGTGACCAAGCCGACCAGCATCGATGCATTCATGGATAGAGAATTTTGTACGTCACTGAATAAAGTTTCATCTGCCAAATGTAAATAATACTAAGACCAGGCATTCCAGGCAACATTTTTTGTCAATTATTAAATTTCAGATTTAATTAAAAACATCAGCGCTTAGATTTGAGCTTATTTTCCATCTACTCTATATCTTTCCTAGATAATGAAAATTATTTACATAAACATAGCTCGCTTTTATCCCAATTTAAGACACATGACCTTGCATTAAAAGCTTACTTCTGGAAACATACAGTAATGTATTCCATGTAGAGAACATCGACATCATCATTTCTTCTGAAATCTAAACGTTTTCCAGGGATTCTGCTGGCTACTGACATTATGTTTACTTTCCATGTCTTTCCCCGAGCCTTCGACACAGATATACTGTTATACTGTATATACATGATTCCACAGACTTAAAGCTATTTTGATTTTAGACCACATGGCAAAAAAATGTGAAATAATTTCAGGTTAATTGTCTTCACTTGAGAGAGAATGCTAGTCTGATGCCACGTCATTAATATCCTGGTGCAGCTGTGGTAATCCCAGTGTACAGTATTTATGAGCCAAGCTGAGCGAATGAGATAAAAAACAAACTCTATCAACTCATTTCAGAAGTCACTGTCAACTCGGGATACAGTTCAGCTGTACGGAAGGCACCCTCTGAGGTTCGTGTCAATATCTTTCAGTTCAGTACTAGTCTTAATGAACCAGGACTTTTTCAACTGGGTTTTTTTCTCTTGTTCATTTAGGATCGAGTGGAAACATTTATCCTGACTGTACTGAGAGCAGGAGCCATTATATTCATCCCTGGTTTAATCTTTGCACTTCTATGGAGTAAGTTTACATGCATGTGAAAGAATTTGTATATTAAGTTTACATTAAGTGTATTATTAAGGGTACATAGTGCCTTTACACTGACCAGGCATAATATTATGACTGCCTGCCTAATATTGTGTTGGTCCCCCTTTGTCTGCCCTGACCCGTCCTGCACTGTGTATTCTGACACCTGTCTATCAGAACCAGCATTAACTTCTTGAGCAATTTGAGCAACAGTAACTCGTCTGTTGGATCGGATCACACGGGCCACGTGCATCAATGAGCCTTGGCCGCCCATGAATCTGTCGACGGTTCACCAGTGACCCTTCCTTGGATCACTTTTGATAGATACTGACCACTGCAGACCGGGAACACCCCACAAGAGCTGCAGTTTTGGAGATGCTCTGATCCAGTGGTCTAGCCATCACAATTTGGCCCTTTTGGTCAAACTCGCTCAAATCCTTACGCTTGTCCATTTTTCCTGCTTCTAACATCAACTTTGTTCATTTGCTGCCTAATATACCATGATCAGGAGATCATCAGTCTAATTCACTTCACCTGGCAGTGTTCATAATGTTACGCTTGATTGGTGTGTAACATACATAAGCGCTGCATAAATCTTTAAATGAATCAATGCTGGATAATTATTGAAAAGTGTTTTTTTACTACTAATCAGATGACCTTTTCACGACAGAGAGAAAAGAGAGCAGCCTCCATTTCTGAGTTGACCAACTGAGTTTGATATTTGATGTCAAGTTTATGTTTTAGAATTCCTTCACATATTATAAGATTATGAAGTAAAAAAAAAAAAAAAAGGTTTCATGAGAGTTTTGAAAATTGACCTCCAGCACCAGATTCATGCATTCAATTTCATGGTCCTATATTAAAAGGTAGATATAATTAATACACCTCCCAAATAGACAGGTGGCAGCTGGACAAGTCTCTAAATACATGATGAATTTGATCATCATATACAAATAATACAGTTGGCTTAAAAGTTTCAACCCTGTTCCCTGCATTAATTAGGGTATCTACCTTCTTAGGGGCAATAGTGGCTCAAGTGGTTAAGGCTCTGGGTTGTTGATCAGGGTTCAAGCCCCAGCAACACCAACCTCCACTGATGTGCAACTGAGCAAGGTCTTTAACCCTCTGTGCTCCAGGGGGCACTGTATCCAACTTCCTCAGCTGGGATATGCGAAGAAAAGAATCTGCTGTAATGTATGTGTGGCAATAATAAAAGCTTCTTGCCCTCAGATCTTTTTCCCAGCAAAACAGCCTCACAACATGATAACATGGGTAAACTTTGCTCTATGTAACTGGAGAACACACCTCCAAAAAGCTAGGTCTTTGTCAAGATGAGTCTTATTTATGCCGGTCGTGCAGTAGGGGCTTCTTCCTTCCATCTTCTTCGACCATTTCTTTGGTTGTTGTCTTGAAACTTTCAGATTAATGTTTTTTTCATCCCTAGGAGCTCATGTGTACATTCTTCCTGAACAATGCAGTGTCTGTGGGGTCTGTATATTAGATTTACATCCAGTTGTTGGTATAGACAATCATGGTACATTCTACAGGGTTGAATCCTAGGTAGGAACCGTTTTGTGGAGGTCCACAGACTTCCTAATTAACTTCTAATTGTAACAACTGACCAATCAGAGGTGTCTAATAGTCATTACATCAATTTCTAGAATCTTTCAGACTGTTTAAAAAAAAACCCATCAGTTTGGTATATTTAAACAATTTATCCACAAAAATTCTGATGTACTGAATTAATGCTGAATTAAATATGGTTTTTAATGTCATCTTATAGGTCTTGACATATATAAATGCTTCAGTATTGCTTTAAAATGTTTATGCAGTGCTTATGGATGTGTTATAAAAGTTCAGTGCAGATTACATAAAATATATTCAAATATAACTAAATATGTCAGGCATAAGATTATGACCACCTGACAAATATTGTGTTGGTCTGCCTTTTGCTGCCAAAACAGCCCTGACCCGTCCTGCCCTGTGTATTCTGACACCTTTCTATCAGAACCAGCATTAACTTCTTCAGCAATTTGAGCAACAGTAGCTCGTCTGTTGGATCGGATCACACGGGCCAGCCTTCTCTCCCCACGTGCATCAATAAGCCCATGACCCTGTCACCGGTTCACCACTGTTCCTTCCTTGGACCACTTTTGATAGATACTGACCACTGCAGACCGGGAACACCCCACAAGAGCTGCAGTTTTGGAGATGCTCTGATCCAGTGGTCTAGCCATCACAATTTGGCCCTTCATCAAACTCGCTCAAATCCTTACGCTTGTCCATTTTTCCTGCTTCTAACATCAACTTTGAGGACAAAATGTTCACTTGCTGCCTAACAGTGGTGGGCCATCAGGGCCAGCAAGACCTTCTCTGCTGGCCTAAACAGCAGTGATCTTAATCACTGACCTGCATTTTAATATATTTAATATATTTTTCCATGAATGTATATTAAATTACTCCCAATAGTCTATTCTCTACATTTCACAGCTTTTCTCTTGGTTGCGCTGCTTCCAGTAGTGTATATTTATGATAGTGTATACTTATGATAAGAGTATTTATCCAATCATATTTCAGCCAGTGGCTGACATCATGTGTTGCCAGGGTGAAAGAAATCTGCCTTAAGGCCTTCAGAATCAATAGTGCAAGCACCAGTAGCTTAAAATAAGTGGCAATGAAATTGTTACATTATCCAATCAGATTTCGAGTTGGTGTCACTGGGGCCATCTAGCAGGCATACGATTACATCAGCAATTTCCCGTCCTTTGATTGGATAATTGGAGTAGTCAGAGGCAGCGAACCACACGAACTAAATAATATATGTATTTTAACTCACAATGGCTGACAGAGGAGAAGAAATCGATTTGGTCACGGACATCCTTACAAATGCATTTTCAAGGTGGACTGTAATAAAATTGACTATTCCTTGTGAAATACTGTAGCCTAATTTCTTTTTTACACTGCTATTTCACGGTTGATTAGTATCTATTGCCGTGGCATCATCATGATGGTATAGAGGTGGATTAATTCAGGAAGGACACCAGTGAAGGCCTAGGCCTAGGTGTGAAATGCACACCCACTAACAGGTGCCATGATGAGGAGATCATCAGTCTTATTCACTTCACCTCTCACTGCTCACAATGTTATGCCTGATCTCTATGAATGACAAATATAAGACAGATATCAGGCTCAAGATGATTCATTTTAAAAAGCAACATTCAGAACTGCAGCATTTTCTGATTAACTCTCTAGTACTTGATTTCTAAATCTAATTAAAAGCTAAGAAGGAGCATTGCTTAATTTGTCATCTGCAAAATCAGGGGTTATGTTTGTCAGGTTCTTGAGGTTAAACTATGTGGAAATTTCCACATTTCCTTCTGCTGCATGGTGGTTTAATTTAGCTCTCAGACACTGTCTCTCTGGAAGAGTGGAAGTGAAAAAGATGACTCATGAGGCACTTTGCTTGCTATGCACTAAAGTCTCTCTGCCCTTAGAGCTGCGACGCTCCAGAAAACGTGAAGACGGCAGTGAAATGGAAAATACCCCAGACGCCACCACAGCAGCAGCATCGCCCCCCTGCACATGCCTGTAGCACATGTGGGTACTCATTAGATATGATGTGTTTCAGTGAAATATTACACCATTACGACAAACATGGAATATTTCCAACTGAACATCTAACCATCTAGATCTTCTTTCATTCTAATGTGAGGGACTGTCACCAGATTAAATCACATTTAACCCTCAATCAATACTTTATATGTAATCTGTTTCCAATTTTTGTTTTGCTGTAACTTGTGATGTGTAGAACAACCTCTGTCTGTGATATGCATTATGTATTTTATTATTATTATTATTATTATTATTATTATTATTATTATTATTTTTACCCATTTCTGTCAGTTGGATGGTGAGGTACAGTCTTTCACAAAGTTTCAGCAAACAGCTTTATCTTATCAGTGGCTTAATGCTCTTTCACTTCTCTCCCATGTGCTCTTAAAATTGTACCCTCAAGGTTCATGTATTTCGATTCCTACCTGCTTCCATTTCATGTGCTAGAAAAGAAAGAATAAATAAACAAATAAAAATACAACCACATGGGTCTCAAATAGATTTTTCTTATTTCATCTACGCATTAGTAACAAACATGTGAAAGAAAATAATAATAAATGTACTAAATGTATGATATAAAATGGCAACAAAAAGCTTTCACTTCTTTATATACACTGATCAAGCATAACATTATGACCACCTGCCTAATATTGTGTTGGTCCTCCTTTTGCTGCCCTGACCCGTCCTGCACTGTGTATTCTGACCCCTTTCTATCAGAACCAGCATTAACTTCTTTAACAGTTTGAGCAACAGTAGCTCGTCTGTTGGATCGGATCACACGGGCCAGCCTTCGCTTCTCACATGCATCAATGAGCCTCGGCCGTCCATGACCCTGTCACCGGTTCACCACTGTTCCTTCCTTGGACCACTTTTGATAGATACTGACCACTGCAGACCAGGAACACCCCACAAGAGCTGCAGTTTTGTGTCGATGCTCTGATCCAATTGTCCAGCCATCATAATTTGGCCCTTCATCAAACTTCTTCTCCTTGGAATCCACTATATGAGGAATGTTCTAGGTATATTCTAAATAGATGTTCTACAGGGAGAATTTAACAGGTTCCCCAGAGAATCCTTAAATTTTCTATGAATAGTAGAACAGAGGTTTTGCCTTTCAGAGAGTAGAATCTGTTTAGAAAGTCATGACCCTATCCAAAGAGCCTACTCTGAACATGAAGTCTTGACGGTTTACCCCAGAGGAACAAGCCAGAGATTTACTTTCTTAAGGACATGACAAATAAAGTGACCGTGCAGCTCCACTATATATAAAAATTATAAATCATTTCTAAATCAATCAATGAGCAATAAAATAAATGATGGCTGTCAAATTACTGTCTGTGTGGATATTCATGTGGGTTTCCTCTAGCTGCTCTGGTTTCTTCCCGCCTCCTCAAAATGTTGTTGGATTTGTTAGTCTGAACTGACTCTATGTTTGAGTCAGTATGTGAATGAGTGTGTGTGTGTGTGTGGCTGAATGTTGTCCTGCAATGGACCGGTAGCCCATCCAGGGTGCACTGATGATTCACGCCCAGTGTTCTCTGAAAAGGCTTTGGATTTATTGTGGTTTTAACCAGGATCGATCAAAAAAACACGTGGGTTGGGTCATGGCATTATCAAAATTAGCCCAATACTGGCCCCTAGTGTTGCACCACACATCACAATTATAAAGAGAAGGATTATGATTCTTATATTTTGTAAAACATAGGATATATTTATAATTGTTAATAAAAAGGAAGAGTCATTTTATGCCGTCCTAATTCAGCAGTAACCTCGATGCAGTGTCTAATAGATCTAATAAAAATTGACAGCTTTAAAGGGGATATGTTTTGTTATGACACCATGCAGGAAGTCACATGCAGCTTCATTGACATGTGAAACCTTCAAAAGGAAAAGAAGAGAAGTAATGGAGTGTGTCATTCAGAGCAAAACATTCATCATGACTGGGGTATGTTCTCGGATCTTCTCAATCTGGCTTCTTCTCTGTCTCGGAGGTAAGCACAATGACCAGAAAGTTATTAAAGTATTCATACAGCTTAATAACATTCTAGCTTGGTTCAAGTTCATACTTTACATTCTTATATACATATATAACAAATATACTCTCTGTATCCAGTGAACTGTAAAAGACTATAAGAAGCAAGTCAATATTTCTCTGATATAGTGCAGATGTTTAATTGCTTAAAACTCATTAAATCATTAATTGCTTGAAACAGAGATTTTCAACCTTTTTTTTTTACAGACAGGGTATAATTAATTTTGATAAATTGACATTATTTTTAGACTGACCTGATTTTTTTTAGGCTTAAACACATTAATTGGAAAAAAATGGATTAAACCATTTACAGTAAAACAGGATTAAACAATAAATACAATTTTGATGAATCACTGTAAGAACATTTACAAATCATGGACTCCTGAAGGTTCCTGGTTTAAGAACCACTTCTACACAACTTAACGTTCCTCTATGTTCAGTCTGTCCATGCAGGGGTATTACTATTACAGGCTTCAGTGGTCAGAACGTCACTCTGCCCTGCAAGTATGACTTCAAGTATCATGGGAAATGTGAGATATGTTGGATGAGGGGAGATATTCCAAGCATCGGGTGTGGTAATGAAATCATTGCCTCTGATGGAGATAAAGCGGTGAGGCAAACGTCACAGAGATATCAGCTGGATGGAAAACTACAGGAAGGAAATGCATCTTTGACAATCCACAACACTACGCTGGAAGACTCCGGAAGATACGGCTGCCGTGTGCACGTACCTGGATTGTTCAACGATGTAAAAATCACAGTCGATCTGGTCATTATGAAAGGTAGATATCCACCACAGCAAGCACAATTCACATCACATCACGATTTATATTAGAAGAGGAAGTTTTTTTTTGACAGTGTTCTATTTGTTCAGCAACATTGACATCATGTGCTTCTGGAGTGGCGAGAATACAACTTCCTCATGTAAACGAACCAGAAAACAATTACGAGACAGTTCTGTGCTTCTTCACTGCAATAATTAAGGACACCACCTCTTATCGTCATTCTCAATACAGATTTAATCTTCTGCAGAAACTCTACTGGAGCTGAACTTTAAATTGACAAAAAAAATATTTCCATGTTGTAGAAACAGCTCAAAAAGTTGAACACCACAGCTGAAAAATAAGCACTGAGGCCTTCATCTGGTGCACAACAACACCAAATCAGGGTAGATCAAAATTAGTCTAAGACTGAGATTCTCAGAAATCTGTAATGCCAGACTGATAAATAACACAAAACGCTACGTTTCAGGTTGAAATATTATCGTATAAGTCTTTTCACACACGGCTTGTCTCAGCCAATTTGAGCTGATTCACTGCTTTTCCTTCTTAATCTGGACCATATGTTACATCTGGACCCCCAGAAAGCAAACCAAGCTGGAGGTAGTAAGTCCTCTTTATGGTTTCATTTACATTTGTTGATGGACTGTGAGATTCCCAGCTCATTTCTCAAAATAATCATTTTTCTAGAACCTTTTGACAACCATATTTACTTTACTATAGCTGAAATATTTAAAACATCGTGTGGTCCAAGAAGGACACAACAGCTCCCCTCGACACTTGGAGTGAGGATTATAAAAGGAACCGGTTAGTCACAACTCAACAAAAACACTAAAAATGAAACAAAGGCACAAGCAGGAGAGAGACCTACTGAGATCATCAGGGAAATGAGTTACACCCAAATCCAAGTGATTGTTGGTCTCAGTCTAAAAAAAAATGTGGAAGTAGACCGAGGCCTCGAGCGTCATGTTCTTTAGCCTTGAAGCACCATTTTATTTTCATATACATGAAGTGGACCACAAAATAAACCACAGTCACAAAGGGATCGCTGTCTTTACAGTGTTGCACTCAAGTGTTCACTTGATAACTTTTTATTTTCTTCACCTCATACCGTCTTCCTTGTTGAAAAAAAAAACACTTGAATGGCTGTCAGTGTGGTTTAGTGGTCACTCAGTAAGTCAGTGTAATTTCACAACAGTACAGTTAATAGTCTAGCATTGGAATTGTGCCAGTGAGGTGAAGGAAGTTAATAGCCTACTACTATAAAAATAAAAAAAAATGTGAACTATATTACAGTTGCAATGTACACAGATCAGGCATAACATTATGACCACCTGCCTAATATTGTGTTGGTCCCCCTTTTGCTGCCCGTCCTGCTCTGTGTATTCTGACCCCTTTCTATCAGAACCAGCATTAACTTCTTCAGCAGTTTGAGCAACAGTAGCTCGTCTGTTGGATCGGATCACACGGGCCAGCCTTCTCTCCCCACGTGCATCGAAGAGCCTCGGCCGCCCATGACCCTGTCTCCGGTTCACCACTGTTCCTTCCTTGGACCACTTTTGATAGATACTGACCACTGCAGACCGGGAACACCCCACAAGAGCTGCAGTTTTGGAGATGCTCTGATCCAGTGGTCTAGCCATCAAAATTTGGCCCTTTTGGTCAAACTCACTCAAATCCTTACGCTTGTCCATTTTTCCTGCTTATAACATCAACTTTGAGGACAAAATGTTGACTTGCTGCCTAATATATCCCACCCACTAACAGGTGCCATGATGAGGAGATCATCAGTCTTATTCACTTCACCTGGCACTGGTCATAATGTTATGTCTGACCGGTGTGCATGCAGTTTGTCTTTGTCAGTCTCTAGCATCACGAGTCACAAACAGGCCGACGGCATGAACAGGATTTGTTTTTGATCGTTTTCCATCATTCAGTCATTTATTTTCTTCAGAATCTTCCGATAAATATGTTTTTGACTCATTCCCATGCAGTGATACGCAGCAAGATTGCGAGTTCTACGGAAGTTGTGGTGTGAAATGTGTACGTGAACAAGTGGTCTGACAGCTCATCAATGGAAAATAGTCTAGAAAAGGAACTGATACATTCTTCATTTGCAGATGCTTTTTATTTTTATTTGGCTGTATTTGTGGAAGTTGCTAGTGTAGAAATGATCATGTATAATTAATACTGTTTTCAAAAACAGGACCCACGTCTGAAGTGAATTCCTTATCACCAAGTACCCCAGAGATGGTAACAGAACCGACAAACGGTACAGTATAAAGTCCGGCCATTCACTGGGACGCTTCTGCTTTTAATTATTTACATACTCTTATATATTAAGTTTGTAGAATACAATAATATAAAATGCAACTTTTCTCCTTTAATGGTTTTCCCTTGGTGAACTCCAGTGACAGCCGCTAGCACAGGGCAGTACTCCAACACCTCGTCTCCAGAGACTAATAAAATTGTAAGTATTCATGACTTCAGACAGAAATACTGCATCATGAATATCAATGTTTTTTCTCACTAATTCTCAAGGATCTTGTTATGAAGGAGACAGAATCAACAGATTCTGATACGGTTCCTGTGACTGTTGTATCAATCCTGCTGATTCTCCTGGCCTCTGTCGCTGCCGTTTGTCTGATACGTGAGTACGCTCACCTCACCAGTGTTGTTCTTTCGATGTTGATCTAAAGTCCATGCTGAATGACTGTTCTCTCCTTCAGGGAAGAAAAAAAGAAGAACCAGCGAATCTTTAGAAATGTAAGTGAAAGGAAATTTGCATTCATTTGAGTCATGTGAAAAGGTTATTCTGTGAAAAATAGGAATGTTTTGCAATCCACTTTTACATTTAAGATTATTTTTCGACAACCCTTGAACTGTAATGGAAGAGTTTATTTAATCACAAACCGTCCCTGTCGTAGAAATCGAAGACCAACATCACCCCTGAAATCTAATGTGTTTTTGTTTTTTTTAGCTAATTTACTTCCCCATTTGTTCCTTATGGCTTCAGTGAAGTAAAACCATTTATAACAGAGTCAGAATGTAAAATATTTCTTACATGTGGTTCTAATTCTCTCCCACCAGAGACCAGAACTCAAACCCCTCAGCCATCTACAACAACTCAGACGTCAGCTTCGGTCTGCACAGCAGGTCAATGGTTGTGGAAAACGTCTACCAAATAGACAATGAGAATGAATATGAACAATGGTCAACATAAATTAAGGAACTTAGTGTACAGTATAATCTAGCATC
This sequence comes from Hemibagrus wyckioides, assembly GCF_019097595.1. NCBI lineage: Eukaryota > Metazoa > Chordata > Actinopteri > Siluriformes > Bagridae > Hemibagrus > Hemibagrus wyckioides. The sequence continues at coordinate 22,219,346 of NC_080727.1, forward strand.
TTTGGACTTTGTTTTCTGATCGTCTTTTCCAGTTAAATCAATTTCTTTATCCTAGAGATATTCAAATGTTTAGACTGTAGTGTAAGTGTCATTTGTAAATGTTTAAGTTGTAAATGTTACATTATATACACCAGTCAGGCGAGTTTGACCAAAAGGGGCAAATTGTGATGGCTAGACCACTGGATCAGAGCATCTCCAAAACTGCAGCTCTTGTGGGGTGTTCCCGGTCTGCAGTGGTCAGTATCTATCAAAAGTGACGCAAGGAAGGAACAGTGGTGAACCGGTGACAGGGTCATGGGCGGCCGAGGCTCATCGATGCACGTGGGGAGAGAAGGCTGGCCCGTGTGATCCGATCCAACAGACGAGCTACTGTTGCTCAAATTGCTGAAGAAGTTAATGCTGGTTCTGATAGAAAGGGGTCAGAATACACAGTGCAGGACGGGCAGCAAAAGGGGGACCAACACATATTAGGTAGTTGGTCATAATGTTATGCCTGATCGGCGTATGTAAACGTTGATCTGAAGTGTAAAGTTTGATCTGTAGTGTCTATAAGGTTAGTACTGATGTGCTGCTACAACTTGCTGTGATTAAATGATGAGCTCACATGGTCTCCAGCAGTATGGTCATATCTATTTGAAGAAAAATAAATCCTTTCTTGAAAGTGAAATCTGAACAAGACAAAAATAATGACAAAGGAGAATTAGAAGGTGCCTCAGGCAAGATGAGTCAAAGTTAGACAGGATTAGAATTAGTCACATCTCCAGCACTTTTAAGTTTAGTTTACTCCTCGTGCCTGCTCACAGTTCCTGCCCACACACACAGGCACAGCAACGTTTTCTCTTCTGAGAAGCAATAATTGTGTCCTTACAGATTAAAATACACTTTATTGTTAAATAACTGTACCCAAAATGGTGTTGTATCTTCTAATGTATATCATACTGCACTTTTACAGCACAACACACCAATTTAAACCGATTATATAAGGCACTCAGTAGGTCTTCACTCTTAACTCTAGCCCATCTGTTATGCTATGTGCACGGACGGGGTCAACCCCCACATTCATTAGTGGTAAGAAACCACAGGACGACCACTAGCCTGATATTGGACGATGGATCAATCTCAGCACAATAGTGACACTGTGTATCAGGCAGTACAGCGTTGTTGTGACTTTAGCATAACTAAACTGCTAGAGTTGAGAATGGTCATCTGAGCAATAAATATCTGTTCAGTAGCTTTGGTGTTGTTAGAAACTGACTTTGAGGTTGAACACCACAAAATGAATTATCACATTTGTTAAAAAACGGAGGGTCTTGCAGTTGACCTGGGACTCAAACTCACAACCTTCTGACCAGTAGGCCAACACCTTAACCACATCCCAATATAATCATAAAGAGGGGAACCAACAAGGTGGATGCATTTAATACAGTGTACACATTTAATATAGCTGCCAGACTACACACACACACACACAAACTACAATGTCAGTCTCACTGCTGTACTGAGAATGGACCACCATTCTGTTCATCATAGTGCTTTACATGATGGTGTGCTGTAAATAAGAAGGGAAGAACACCTTCAGCAGACAGGAAGGCTACTGTAACATAAAGAACTATTCTTTACAACCGTGGTGAAGAGAAAAGCATCTCAGAATTCACAACATGGCAGACCTTGAGGTGGATGAGCTACAACAGCTGACCACATTAGACCACATTAGAATCCACAGCTTTGCATGTACACTGGATTTATGATGAACTCTAATAATAATGATAATAATATACTGAGTGATTGAGGAAATATTGTCCACTGGTATACAATAACGCACTACAGGGAGCCTCAATAGTTTTTTAAACATCATTAACACTTTCCAGCAAGATGTAGCTATATGCTCTACATGATCGCCATTTCTTTGTAAATACATACAGAGTCATGATGTACTTGCCTTTATTCCTGTTAAACTCCATAGCAACAGAAAGGTCATTTAAAAGGCAGGAAAAAATTGAGATATACCCCCAGATTTTGATTTCACATAGGAAATAAGACCAGTTTTTCCACGATGTCTAGCTGACAGAATCTGTCAAGGATAAATAAATAAATAAATACATGCAGCCTCCTGGTGGTCCAGTGGCAGGATTTTGCCGTGGCCCAGGTTCGATCCCCAGGCAGGGTGCAAACCCAGCCACCGAAGAGTTAACTCTCAGTGCCGGTGCCAAGCCCAGATAAAAATGGGAGGGTTACGACAGGAAGTACATTAGGCATAAAACCTGTGGCAAATCATGTGGATCAAATGATCCGCTACAAACAGCAGACACCGCCATTGCATGGGACAAATGCTAGGAAAATAAATAAATAAATAAATAAATGCATACATACATATATTTTGAAGTTTTGAAATCCTTCTGTGACCAATGCCATCAGAATGTTTTGCAACAGTAAGGTTGGGAAGGTCATGAGAGCACTTTGCTTTTACCCGTCATGAGATGTTTCTTGTGTGACACCTCGGTGATGAGATACCTTCATTTGGGACTGAACCAGCTGATATTAATTTGCACTGACCAGCAGCTTTCTAATTACTGATTGATTTCAGCTGGTGTCTTGGCTATCCATGCCTTTTTGCACCTCCCTTTCTTCATGTGTTCCCCGTGTCCTTTCACATTATTATACATATGGACATCTATGATTTGATTTCTTTGCATGTATGGATTGCATGGGTTGTTACTGGTCAAAATCTCACGTCGATAGCACCTTTAGAAATATATTTACTGAGAAAAATGGTGACGTGTTTTTGTTTTTTACCCGCTGTACATACATGCATACATTTTATTTCTTTTTTTTCTGGAAAATGGCCTCTTTCACAAAGGCCTTATTCTCTCTTCCCTCCTCATCAACAAGTTAAGAGCTCGTAAGGGACTCAGTAGCTCTGCCTTGCTTGGAGATGTCACAGACTGAGGTCTCGAGAACACAGCTGCCTTTTCACAGACTTTCATTGTCATGCCCCAGGCTGCCTCCAGCACAAAGCCGGGTTTGCTAAAATGCAAAACCACAACTCATAATCTAGTCCGAATGGCTGCCAGTTATCGTGGTTTGACTTTGCTGCTCTGGCTTCTGGTTCTCAACGTCTCGGGTAAATAAAACCAATGATAATTTTTAAGAAGTAAAGCATTGATTTGTCCATGTAAATGTCTTCTTCGTTCTAACAGTGTGTCTGCTAAATCCTGTATTAATGTTCCATGAAGCATTCAGATGTTACTAGTATCTGCATCATGCTATATCTTTGTATCCAACAGTTGCCAGATCATCAGAGACACCATTCAAGGTAACCGAGGGCAGCACCGTGATTCTGTCCTGTCAGTACTCTGTGAAGCAGAATGGCATGAGCCACGTCTGCTGGGGTCGAGACTGTGGAACCTTCTGGTGCAATGACATCATTGTTCAGACAGACGAAAGTGGGGTCATCTCTAAGGTCTCTGACAGGTACAGACTCATCGGAGATGTTCTCTCCGGGCAAATGGACCTGGGGATCCAGCGGATACGACGGTCAGACGGCGGGCCTTACTGCTGCAGGATAAATATAGATGGCCTTTTCAATGACAAGAAGGTGACCTACACTTTAAAGGTTATGAAAGGTAAATAAACTGAATGAGGTTTAAAGCTTTTCATCCATTTTATATTCTCAAACGATGAGAATTACGAAACCCAAAAAATTTTTTCTTAAAGCTGCGGTGACAACAGCACCGACAACTACTACACTTCATACTACGCAACCGCTGCAAACTCAGACGGGTGAGTAACATATCGGGTCTAAAACTTTTCATACTAGACAAATAAACCAGCAGATTGTTCCTTAGAAAAGACATGTTCACAGCAGATGTGGGAATAGAAGTACGTTTTGTATGTCTATGTCCAAATTTTACTTTCACTGTTAACATTTACTAACTACAATCCAAAGAAATATCTTTTCTCTCCACTCACTACATTGCTCCATAAATATATACGTGTGTTTGTAACATTAAACAAGTGCATCACTGTAATCTGTTTGCTGCTGTGTACACAGCATTATATCAGCTTTACATCATGCTAGCTAGGCTTAAGACAGGGGTCTCCAACATGACCCACTTCTGGGTAGCTCGTTTCACAGAATCTGTACAAAACTGATCAAATCAAATTTATTCAATTAACCTGTTCCTCCGCGCATGGACACGCAACACGCAGTTTAATAAAGCCGTTCATCAGTCGATTTCACACATAGTACCAAGACCGTACATGGAATATACGTTATATAAACTTAAATCTATAAACACAAAAAGAAGTAGTTTGGTTAACTGATAAAGAAAACACATGGCCGGTCCATTCAAAAGTGTTAGGAATAAAGCTATGATGCTGCCAAAGTCAGCATGATGGCTTAGTGGTTAGCACTGTTGCCTCACAGCAAGGGTTCAAATAGACAGGGCCTTTCTGTGTGGAGTTTGCCGTGCCTGTGTGGGTTTACTCCGGGTACTCCAGTTTCCTCCCACAGTCCAAAAACATGTACATTAGGTTGATTGGTAATTCTAAATTGCCTATAGGAGTGAGTGTGTGTGTGTGTGGTTGTCTGTCTATATGTGGTGTGTGATGGACTGATGACCTGTCCAGGGTCCAGGCCCAATGTGTGCTGGGATAGGCTCCAGCAGACCCCCTGTGACCCTAATTAGGAATAAAGCGGGTATAGAAAATGGATAGATGGATGCTGCTAAAGTAAAAATCTCTCCTGCTGCAGGACGAGTGAGCTGTAAACATTTCTTATTAGTGCAGCTGGTGTTTCAGATTCAATTCAATCCATTTTGTTTGTATAGCATTTTTAACCTTGAACATATTCCCAAAGCAGCTTCACAGAACATAAGAAACAAAAAAACATGCTAGATGTTAGACAACATCATCCCTAGTGAGCAAGCCTGAGGCGACTGAGGCGACTGTGGCGAGGAAAAACTCCCTTAGATGGTATGAGGAAGAAATCTTGAGAGGAACCAGACGTTTCAGAGTAAAGTACTCTTTAATATTTCCCATCGCACATGCATATGAACGCCATAAAAACACTAATATTTAATCAAGTCCAAAAGAATGTCAGGTCTCTGCTTTCAAAATGAATATCACCTTCAGTATCGAAGGTGTTCAATTTTTATTGAGGAAAAGAGTCTTTTTCAGTCTTGCTGAGGTCATCAGGGTATGTGCCGGGGGTTTGCAAGTAAGAATTTGCTGATAAATAACAGAACCAATGCGAATGAACGGAATCTGACAATAATAATGGATAAGTCCAGTCAGCAAACCCGTTGTGTTTGATCAATTAACTCGACTCAAAAGTTAACGTGAATTTAAAATGATTTATTGCAAAATATGACAGTTCGATATTGACATTATAAGACAGAAAGTGCGAACAAAAATAGCTTATTCAGCTATATCAAAGGTGATGGACAAACCCTGGATTAGGGTTTTTGGCATGTTGCTCAGTTGCCTTGAGAAAATGAAAATGCCACTAATTTATCATCAGTACCTAAAATCGCCTCGTGATCTGAGGCAGAAAAGGTTTTTTTTCTTCTTTAGCGAATCGTTCATGTCCTTTTTACTTCCATACTCGGTTTAAGAGTTTACACTTCACTGTAAAATAAAATACAGCAATACAGTAGGAGGTAGCTAACACTAGCAGTTGTGAGCTAACAAGAACAGAAGGGTGCTAACAATAAATAGGAGCTAGCTAACCATGAATCCTCTCACTTGAGTTAGATTTAGCTGTCAGACAGAGGAAAACACCGGTCCTGAAGTAGCTTCATTACAGGAAAACCTGGTCAAATATCAGTTAATGTTAAAGACTTATTAAGAAGGAACTCTTTATTAGCAATTCAAAGGAGTTTAGCTAGCTAACTTTTTTCCTTTTTTTTAATCTACAAACTTTGCTTTCCTTTTTTTTAACTAATCCAATTGACTTAATGACGCCTCCTCAACGCTACACGTTTCTAAAACGTTTTTTTGTTAAAAAACTGTAAACAGTGTTTGATAAAAAACTGTAAAGAAACATGAGGATACACCTTAATAAACGACCGACTCCTTGTATTACTCAGTCTTTGTTTTAAACTACTAAACAAACAAAGTCTTGTAATATTTTCTATCTGCATCATCAGAAAAAACTGAAATGTCACCGACTGCTCAACAGAAACCACACAGTCTGAGGTGTGAAACTCAGTGGGCTTCATTTCGAGAAAGTGGTCTTCTGAGCATATGCATCTATACCCCATCTTTTTTTCCCCCTTCTTAGTGTCTAATCACTCAGATCAGACCAGCAATGCAGAGTCATCAGCTTTTGACATTTCTGGACAAAACCTCACCCTGGTGAGTATGACACATCTGGGTCACATCATCTATCGCTTCACTGACTTCCTGATGAATTTTAAGTTGTAATGCGTTCTCTTTTGTGTGCTGTAGTCTGATGAAGCGATAACAAGCATAACGCTGCAGATCAACATCCCCGTGCTGTCTCTGTCTCTCAGTCTGCTCTTGCTTTTGGTGGGGGCCTTGGCCCTGCTGGCCTTCAAACGTACGTACCATCACTTATTCTGCCTTATATCATGTACCTTTCACTTATTCTGCTCACTAATCATCGTGATATTGTTTTGCATTCAGGTGGGTTTCATACAAAGGTCATTGATAGTGGATGGTGAGTTGCCAATAAATGATTATAGCTCATTTCTAACAAAGAGTCGAGTGTGTAATTTTATCCATTAACACATTTTTCCGTTTCATGTTTTAGTCTGTCAAAAGAGCCGAGGCACATCGTTTACGAAATACGGACCAGAAGACCAGTGGAGGAGAATATTTATATCCTGGAATAATTTTTCCAGGGCATACACACACACACACACACACACACACAAAGATGTTGTATGTTTGTCTGTTTATATATGTAAAGTATGTTTAACTGTACATGTCTGAAAAGAATGAAATCTTATCAAGTGGACACATTTGAAATACACTGACCAGGCATAACCTTATGACCACCTGGTTAATATTGTGTTGGTCCCCCTTTAGCTGCCAAAACAGCCCAGCATTAACTTCTTCAGCAATTTGAGCAACAGTAGCTCGTCTGTTGGATCGGATCACACGGGCCAGCCTTCTAATCGCTCCCTACGTCCATCAATGAGCCTCGGCCGCCCATGACCCTGTCGCCGGTTCACCACTGTTCCTTCCTTGGACCACTTTTGATAGATACTGACCACTGCAGACCGGGAACACCCCACAAGAGCTGCAGTTTTGGAGATGCTCTGATCCAGTGGTCTAGCCATCACAATTTGGCCCTTCGTCAAACTCTCCCAAACCTTACTCTTGTCCATTTTTCCTGCTTTTAACATCAACTTTGAGGACAAAATGTTGACTTGCTGCCTAATATATCCCACCCACTAACAGGTGCCTTGATGAGGAGATCATCAGTCTTATTCACGTCACCTGGCAGTGGTTGTAATGTTATGCCTGATAATTGTATAAGAACATTTAAGTATAATAAATAAATATCAGGATTCATTATGAGTAAGTTACGAGAAATGTAAGATTATTAGCCCTATTTCAAGACACATTTACTAATTTTAATTCCTCTTTTTCTCTTGGAAGGTCGTTTTACATACATTATTTCATGTATTTATTTCTGAAAAGGAGTAAAATGATGTGTCTGTGCTCTGACTCATGGATGAAATCGCTTGGCTTTTAAACAACAAAAAGTGTAAAGCCTTCTTCCCCAAACAGAATAAACATTAGGAGTTGTGCTACATTGGGCTGCATTTGTTTGGACAAAAAATCAAAGATGAAAATTGACTCTATCATTAACAAAAAAACAAGTAACTTACATTATACATAATTGTATATTTTTTATTTCCTCAACACAATGCTTCCTTCTTACTGATGTTTAATGTCCTGTGATGGCTTGCCTTCTTGCTCACTGCATAGCGTCATCACTATGGCACTGTAGGACTTACATAACACTCTACACGTACTGTATATAATGTGTTTGCATTCAGTATTTGTCTGGCTGTTTCATTCTTATGTATGAAACATTTTTGCTGAAGTTTAGTCTGTCCATTTGTGATACTTTATAAGTCAGTGAATGTGTGACAGTAGAGCATCAGCGTGAAGTTGACTTCAGATGGCTGTTATTTCAGGTCATTGTGTTTCAATTTCCAACATAAATTCATTTTTTTAAAGCAGCTTAGATCATAGTCCTTGTTTTTCTCCTGTAGGAGCTAAATCAAAAATGATGCTAGCGTTGAAATCCTAGCAGACAAAGAGATAAAACTAAATGAAAACAATATCATTATTTCATATTTAGCAGCTTTTTCATTTTTCCTCCCCAAAAGGGAGCTCAGTCCTGCTGTAGCGGTTTCTGCTGGCCAATGGTCATAAACTATACTTCTCCAAAACTCAAACACTTTCACTTGTGTTCTGACGACCGCTATGACGAAGCTGACAAGCATCATTTTAGATGGCTCTTATATCAGCAAATTGCCTCTAAATGACTACACTGTAGATTCTGGCCCCTCTGCAATAGATCTACTTATTTATATAAATATCTAATCTGTGTAATAATGTTAATATTATGTTACATATACATTTCTGGCATTTGGCAGATGCCCGTATCCAGAGTGACTTATAATTTATCTCTTGCTCAGGGGCCCAGCGGGTTGGGGCAGATTGGTAGTCCTAGGATTCAAACCTACAACCTTCCTATCAGTAGTCCAACACCTTAACCACTAAACAACCACATATTATATTACATGTGATTCTGTAGATTAAATTTGATATACATAAATACATACACTATATTGCCAAAAGTATTCACTCACCCATCCCAATAATCAGAATCAGGTGTTCCAATCACTTCCATGGCCACAGGTGTATAAAATCAAGCACCTAGGCATGCAGACTGTTTTTACAAACATTTGTGAAAGAATGGGTCGCTCTCAGGAGCTCAGTGAATTCCAGCGTGGAACTGTGATAGGATGCCACCTGTGCAACAAATCCAGTCGTGAAATTTCCTCGCTCCTAAATATTCCACAGTCAACTGTCAGCTGTATTATAAGAACGTGGAAGTGTTTGGGAACGACAGCAACTCAGCCACGAAGTGGTAGGCCACGTAAACTGACGGAGCGGGGTCAGCGGATGCTGAGGCGCATAGTGCGAAGAGGTCGCCAACTTTCTGCAGAGTCAATCGCTACAGACCTCCAAACTTCATGTGGCCTTCAGATTAGCTCAAGAACAGTGCGCAGAGAGCTTCATGGAATGGGTTTCCATGGCCGAGCAGCTGCATCCAAGCCATACATCACCAAGTGCAATGCAAAGCGTCGGATGCAGTGGTGTAAAGCACGCCGCCACTGGACTCTAGAGCAGTGGAGACGCGTTCTCTGGAGTGACGAATCGCGCTTCTCCATCTGGCAATCTGATGGACGAGTCTGGGTTTGGCGGTTGCCAGGAGAACGGTACTTGTCTGACTGCATTGTGCCAAGTGTAAAGTTTGGTGGAGGGGGATTATGGTGTGGGGTTGTTTTTCAGGAGCTGGGCTTGGCCCCTTAGTTCCAGTGAAAGGAACTCTGAATGCTTCAGCATACCAAGACATTTTGGACAATTCCATGCTCCCAACTTTGTGGGAACAGTTTGGAGCTGGCCCCTTCCTCTTCCAACATGACTGTGCACCAGTGACCAAAGCATGGTCCATAAAGACATGGATGACAGAGTCTGGTGTGGATGAACTTGACTGGCCTGCACAGAGTCCTGACCTCAACCTGATAGAACACCTTTGGGATGAATTAGAGCGGAGACTGAGAGCCAGGCCTTCTCGTCCAACATCAGTGTGTGACCTCACAAATGCGCTTCTGGAAGAATGGTCAAAAATTCCCATAAACACACTCCTAAACCTTGTGGACAGCCTTCCCAGAAGAGTTGAAGCTGTTATAGCTGCAAAGGGTGGACCGACGTCATATTGAACCCTATGGATTAGGAATGGGATGTCACTTAAGTTCATATGCAAGTCAAGGCAGGTGAGCGAATACTTTTGGCAATATAGTGTATCTACAGGTCTCTCTCTCTCTCTCTCTACTGTAGTACAATTACTACAGAAATCAGAGCAGAGCCAGATGTTAGAGCGCCCTCTACTGAGTAAACGTTGAAATAGAAAAAGACACAAGTAGTAAAGGTGAAGTGAATAAGACTGATGATCTCCTCATCATGGCACCTGTTAGTGGGTGGGATATATTAGGCAGCAAGTCAACATTTTGTCCTCAAAGTTGATGTTAGAAGCAGGAAAAATGGACAAGTGTAAGGATTTGAGTGAGTTTGATGAAGGGCCAAATTGTGATGGCTAGACCACTGGATCAGAGCATCTCCAAAACTGCAGCTCTTGTGGGGTGTTCCCGGTCTGCAGTGGTCAGTATCTATCAAAAGTGGTCCAAGGAAGGAACAGTGGTGAACCGGTGACAGGGTCATGGGCGGCCGAGGCTCATTGATGCACGTGGGGAGAGAAGGCTGGCCCGTGTGATCCGATCCAACAGACGAGCTACTGTTGCTCAAACTGCTGAAGAAGTTAATGCTGGTTCTGATAGAAAGGGGTCAGAATACACAGTGCAGGACGGGCAGCAAAAGGGGGACCAACACAATATTAGGCAGGTGGTCATAATGTTATGCCTGATCGGTGTGTGTCTGCTGTTAAAAACTAAATTATTGTGCTGTAATTGTTACATTTAGGTCATACAGAACAGATAATGTGTTTTAACAGACAGAAATACAGATCTATATATGATAGAAATACTATATATATCTATAGAAATACTATCTATCTATCTATCTATCTATCTATCTATCTATCTATCTATCTATCTATCTATCGATCGTCCTTTAAGATTTATGTATGTATTTAATCAAAGATTAAGCCAGGAAAAGACCAAGATACAGGACCCTACACAAGATACAGGATAAGTCACATTATATTCTGCCCTAGTAAGTTTGCGATTGGAAAATGTAGGCCTACATTAAAGTCACACTGATGTGGAAAATGAATGAATGAATGAATGAATGAATGAATGAATAAACGCCATGAGTCAGTAACACATGCGCATGCGTGATCGATCCATTTCAGAGGTCTTTAGTCTTGTTGCGTCCTCAGAACTGCTCTGATGTATATTTGTGTATATTATTAAAATATAACTGCAAACGGTTGATCTCAAGCCCCTATGGAGTGCTAATTACTTAAATTTCTTCTGTATAATATATTTTTAATTATACAGCATTGTGCAGCACATTAGCCTAAAATTAATGGTTTCATACAAAAATAAAGGAAAGTGTAGCTTTCAGTAGAAAACAGGATGTGTGGAGATTTAGACACACTGCAGTATAATTACTTACTGCTTTATTTCAGGTATGCTGGGATCAGAGAAATCAGAGCAGAGCCAGTTTTGGGCAACACTGGTCTATAATACTATATGTTCTGTATTAGAAATGCATTAAAAAGGACTTTGTTGGTGTTAGTGGACTTGTCCTACAGCGCCCTCTACTGGGTAAACGATGAAATAGAAAAAGAGACCAGCACTACTGATTAGTTTGAAGCGTACCTTTAAAGTCTGCTGTTAAAAACTAAATTATTGTGCTGTATATGTTACATTCAGTTCAGAAAGAGCAGATAATGAGTTTTAACAGACATAAATAAAAATTAAATAAATAGTAGGAGCAACCTTTTTGTCATCTGTTCACTTCTTTATTCATTTTTGGAGCATCTGGTTTAGACTAGATGTCCTTGGACCACTTTTGATAGATACTGACCACTGCAGACCGGGAACACCCCACAAGAGCTGCAGTTTTGGAGATGCTCTGATCCAGTGGTCTAGCCATCACAATTTGGCCCTTTTTGTTCAAACTCAAAGCTCGAATCCATTTTTCCTGCTTCTAACATCAACTTTGAGGACAAAATGTTGACTTGCTGCCTAATATATCCCACCCACTAACAGGTGCCATGATGAAGAGATCATCAGTCTTATTCACTTCACCTCTCACAATGTTATACCTGATCAGTGTAAAATGTGTATAAACTTCCTACAAAACACAAGGTTTTCAAGTTCCAATAATCAGTAATTAAAGTGTAGCATATGGTGAGATGTTGATGAACCATGTATGTGTGTGTATTGTGCTGTGCTACATTTCGTCTAGCCATGCAGCACGAGATAGACGCTACCAGGAAAACCACAGCAAGCTGTGTTAAAGTGTAACACAAACCTCAAGCAGTGTTTACAATTGGGCTGGGTCACAAATTTGAACACACTCGGTGAACTTTTTTTGGCTGCTGTACGGTTTATAATGACCAGACAACTTTCCTGAAAACCAACATTTCTGTATTCTCAGTCTAAGAGGATCACTATACAGGAGCAACGGAAGATTGTAGTTAGAGAAATCAAGGGATAAAATATAAAAACATTAACCAAATGTTGAATACAGATAAATAAATAATGATACATTAAAGATGAGTCAGTGTTTCTGAATAGTTGGACCCAAGTGAGTTTATATGTAAAGAATACACCGATCAGGCATAACATTATGACCACTGAGAGGTGAAGTGAATAAGACTGGTGATCTCCTCATCAAGGCACCTGTTAGTGGGTGGGATATATTAGGCAGCAAGTCAACATTTTGTCCTCAAAGCAGGAAAAATGGACAAGCGTAAGGATTTGAGCGAGTTTGACCAAAAAGGCCAAATTGTGATGGCTAGACCACTGGATCAGAGCATCTCCAAAACTGCAGCTCTTGTGAGGTGTTCCCGGTCTGCAGCGGTCAGTATCTATCAAAGGTATCCTTTAAGTCCTGCAAGTTGCAATGTGGAACCCATGGAGGAATTAAAGGATCTGCTGCTAACATCTTGGTCCCAGATACCACAGCACACCTTCAGGGATCTAATGGGAGTCCATGCCTCGACGTGTCAGGGCTGTTTTGGCAGCAAAAGGGGTCCAACACAATATTAGGCATAATGTTATAATGATATATATATATATGAGGGGTCAACCAAAATAAGTTCCCTGGACAGATGGACATCAGCTGTTTCTGTTTCATATGTCCAAGCAGAATACAACCCTGCTATGTTTCCAGGATGACATCTGTACGACGCACGAAGCCTAATCTTTCACGTCACCTGTTCAGGATGGATGGATAGATGGAATACCGGGACACTTTTGGAATCTCTGAACCGCAATTCCATTGAAAGGTGTGGGATTATGTGAAACCGTGAATGCAAGAACAAAACAAACCACCAGCTGAATGTCAGATAAAAACCTGGACTTAAATGGACAGAAACATGAAAATCCTCAAGACATCCTTACCTGATGGGAAAATCTGGGGGAGGAAATCACGCCTACCAGGTAGTTAGGTAGCTTATCCTGCTTTAACATAACACATGAATTCATTTCTCTCTTTCCATTCGAAAACAGAAACCAAATGAATTCGGAACACACTCCACACCCTGCATTTGACTTTCTCTGTAAAATAATTTCAAATAAACTTTATTTATGCATAAACTGAATCAGAACTTTCAATCTTATTACACATACAACAGAAAAAGACAGAAAAAAAACCCCCAAACACCTTCCACCCTTCAAGGTGCCGTCTTCGGTCGATCGGTTTCCAACGGATACTGTACAATGCGACGTGTTCGGCATTTTCGGCACGCCCTCGCAATACAGTGGCTGGGTTGTTTTGTTTTTCTTCTGTTTCTGCCTCAGATACAGTGCATAACTCAATGTACACTCGACGTATTCAGTCTTTAGAGGAATGCATTGTACAGGTTAAAAGATAAAAAAGAGACAGCAAAAAAGTAACAGTAGGAAGGACAACAGATACACAAGTCATTTCCTTCAAGAGTCTTTTCGATAAAGGAAAAAGGCATCTTAAGGCTTATGCTGAATTAGATGGACTTTTCTCAGGAAGTAGAAAGGCCCAAAGAGTAAAGTACAGCTCTCATGTTGACCTTTTCGTTGTTTTGTTTTTTTTTATTTATTCAAACTGAACAAAAACACTGTTATTCATAACTATCATCCACGAAAGACTATTCCTACTAAGAAAACATGTTGAAAGGAAAAAAAAAAAGAAAAAGACAAGAAAAAGAAAGACAGCAAGAAGAAGCTCAAGACGCTCAGTTCCCCTCGAGTTCTGCCTTTCGTGATTTTTTATTTACTTATTTTTGTTTGTTTATTTAGAGAACGTCTAAATTTCTAGCGAGTGTTCACCAGCTGTCTAATATTCACATCCTTAGAGTTTCTTTGCAACTGATTCTGGAATGTAAATGTGATATTGGGTCAACATCCATAACCAACTGCATTAACCTGTTAGAACTGCTACTAGTCTTCATTAATGCATCAATGAGATTTTATACACCTGCGACAGCTCGGGAGAGAGCAGCAGAGTTCCTGAGAGGCCTGCCGGTGGAGCAGGTGGTGAATGAATGGGTTGAATGCTGGCGATGCAAAAAGAGAGGGGTGAGAGGGGATGAGCATCCTTTACACAATTTCTTTTTTAATTCTCCTCAATGAGAGTAATGTCTAATTCTGTACAATCCCTCTCGAAAACACTTTGCTGTCCTCCGTCACGCGACGAGTCTACCTCTTCCCTCTCCTCCTCTTCCTCCTCTTCATCACTTTCACTCAGTGGTCCGATACTCGTCCTTCCTAAACCTTCGGCAGGCGAACATGACCCTCTGAAGTCTCCAAAAAAAGGTTCAAGGCCCATGCAGAGGTCGCCTCCGCAGGCGAGTCTACCGCGGTCCAAACAGCCAAGGGGATCTGTGCTTCGGGTCTGACGAGGGGAAAAAGAAGGTTAAGTAAGAAAATTAAGAAGCACTAGAGTGGATTTGCTGCCATTTATTTATACATGACCTCGATATACTAAACGTTCCCTCCTGGATTTACGAGTTTTTTTTTGCAGCCCAAAAAGATTTTGATGCATTTTCAAGCACAGGATTATTCTTTCAAACTCCTACCAGTGAAGACACACATGTAATTTCTCTCTATGATCGCTGTACTTATTGTCTGACGCGCTTGAAACAAAGAGGGCTTCGGCTGAATGCGCGTCACATGACGCACCTTGGCCCAAATCTACGGAAAAATCGGTAGGCATTTTGCAAAGAATTCCCATAAAAGCTCCTCCACTTTTTTGTGGTTAAAGTGGTTAAGGCTCTGGGTTGTTGATTGGAGGATCGGGGTTCAAGCCCCAGCACCACCAAGCTGCCACTGTTGGGCAATCGAGCAAGGCCCTTAACCCTTTCTGCTCCAGGGGCACTGTACCGTAGCTGCTCCTACACTCTGACCCTAACTTCCTCAGCTGGGATATGTGAAGAAAAGTATTCCACTGTGCTGTAATGTATGTGTGGCGATGATAAAGGCTTCATGCCCTCAGTTCTTCTTCTAATCTGACCAAAACATTGACTGCTTAAATATATCTGCTCTAGATAAAGTCATTGAAAAATCTCCCTACTACAGCACAGTGATCTGCATCAATAGCAAACTGTTTAATGTCTAAGTTCATATTCGTTATATTTATTTGCCCACCGGAGTGTCATCACTGATATCAAGTTCCAGTTTCCATGCTCTACTAATACAACAACACACAAAAACATTTAGGACCCAAGTCAGGTCAGAGTGCCGAACTGTTTGCCGTTCAGGGTTTGCTCACTATTTAGGGTATAATCCAGTGATCCTACCTAGTGCACTACATGCACTGTAAAACACTTTAAGAAGTGAAGTGGAAGCTTATTGGATAAGGTGTTGGAATATTGATCGGAAGGTCGTGAGTTTGAATCCCAGGTCCACCAAACTCCCCCTGAGCAGGGCCCTTAACCCTCAATTGCTCAGTTGTATAAAAAGATGGAAATGCAAGTGGCCCTGGATATGGACGTCTGCTAAATGACAGAAATGTGGATGTAAGAATCGGAATTAAAACACACGAGTGTTTTTGTTGTATTTTAAATGTTGTATTTTGTTGTACATCATCGGAAAAAATGCGAACTCTCTTGCTCTGTAGGTCATCCTGTGAGAAAGATAAAGCACCATGCAGGTTTAAATATCTTTTATACTAATTTTGTGAATTTTATGCAGCATTCTACTGTTATTACAGATCACCACAACCAGTCACCGACCCAAAACACTGGCTTTATGTTGCTAGCTTTCATGGTCCTTTTTAGAACAAGAAAATCGTTCATACAAAGAGAAAATCAAAGGCTACCTGTGTCATTTTTGCGAAGTCTAGCACAGGCCGTGCACATGGTCTGTCCGGGTCCCTGCGACGCTTCAGGCCGGGTTTGAGCAGGAGGAGGTCACATGGCTGAGAGTGACAGCGCGGAAGTTGAGGAGGAAGAGCACGGCGCACGGAAGATGGAGTGCTGCATGCGGAGGACGGCGAGGCGGGCACGGCTGGAGGATGGGACGCGGGCTGCAGGGGCACCTGGGGCGGAGGGAGGAAGTGTGCGGCAGCTTCGCGGATAAGCACGGGAGACAGCGAGAATCGTCGCTGTGGAGGAGGAGGAGGATGAAGAGGAGACGGAGAGGAAGAGCACGAGGAAGCGGAAGGGAAGAAGCAACAACAGGCGCCGCCTCCGGCTGCGTCACTCGGGTCCCAGGGGAAACTCCATGGCAGCGGGGAATCCGGGGAAAGGGCCAAGCTGAAGAAAGTGGGGCTCGAGGAAGAATGCAGAGAGGAATTAAGAGAGGAACTGGGGGCACGCAGCGGACACGGCCCCCCCGCGCCCCCTCCACTGTGGCATCGGCGGTTCACTGGTGTCCAGACCTTGGAGGCACTTGGCCGCCAGGTGTACCGGCAGCGTGAGAGGTCCTCCGGCACAGACAGCGAACGACAGTGGCGTTTTGGGGGTGGCGGGGGGGGAGGCGGGGGCCCGGGAAAAGACAGGTCCGTCACAGAGGTGCTCGGGGCGAGCGGACGATTCAGGTTGTCCCCCTCCGGCAGGTGGGAAGCAGAAGGTCCCAGAGGCACAGGGCCGGGGGGGAAGCTGGAACTCAGCACGCCCTGCACACCAGAATTTGAGGAAGGGCAGAGTTGCCAATAACTGCTTTCTGTGAAAGAAAAAAAAACAAAGCCGCATCAGTTTTAGCCCTCAGAAATCAGTGCTCACTTCCCACCTAAAAAAACCTTTCAACAAACTTTTTGCTACTTTTAATCTGCAAAAGCTTCGATTTACACAGGGAGGGCCCCGATTTCCCTGACAGAGCAGTGTTTTTACTTTCATGCATGTGGTCAGATATAAAACTTGTGTGACAACGGTCAGTAAAACTCACCAGGCATCAATCCATCTGTGGACCAGCAGGTTTCAGCATGGCTGTGACGATCGTGCAGAGGCTGGAAAAAGAAATATTATCAATATACAAGAAAGAGGGACCTTTGTGCTTTTGTGTTTAAAAGGAATCTAAACCAGACGTTACCAGCTGTTGTTGTTCGAGCTAAGGCTATGGATTAGTATCACCATAGCTCAGAGTGTGCGAAGCTCCAAAGTGAAGACGAAGAGCAGCTGAGAGAATCACATAGCGATGGACTTCTCTTCAGCATCTCCTCGGAGAACTGAAGCCCGACCAGTTTTAAACAGCTTCATGACTTCATCATCACCTGGGAAGACAGGAGAGGCAGAATCACACACTGCTCGGACACAGATTAGAACCGAGACTGTGTTTACACACTGAATCTGAAAATCCTTCAGGTTTACATTGCTGATTGCTAATATTAGTTAAACGCTATCGTTAGAGGATCTTCATCGTATAATCCAACAGGTTTTTGGGCTTGTTTCATACAGAGTGACAAATGAGACTTTTGCTGTAATTGGCAATCTGATGTGTCCATGTTACTAATAATAAATTAACAAATTTGTTTGTTTCTACTGTAGTGCTAACAAATCACACTGAGGAAGCAGCAAAAAGGAGTCACAAGCAGTAGAACATTAACCCATCTATACGTCCGGTTTTTTTTTGTAGCACTTACCCTACACAGGGTCACAGGGAGCTTACAGACTATCCCAAGGGACTCTGGGTATAAAGTGGGTTGCTGACCCGTTACAGAGCCTGACCGCATGCTCAAATGCCCATTCACACACTAGGGACAATTTAGAGAAGCCAATCAACTTATCACTGATATCACTCAGGGAGGAGGTGGGAATCGAACCCCCTACCCTCAGAGGTGCGAGGCAAACATGCTAACCACTATTCAAATCTATATTCAAATTACGCAGAGTGATCATTTCCTGACATCATTGACATTTAGCTTCATTTTTTTACATTTCCTAGGATAGTTGAGATAGAAATCCACACACGACATCTCCGAAGGTTTCAAAACTCAGATACCAAGTGGTAGGCCAGGTATAATCACAGAGCGGGGTCAGGGCATGCTGAGGAGCACAGTGCACAGAAGTCCCCAACTTTCTGCAGAGTCAATAGCTACAGACCTCCAAACTAGCTCAAGATCAGTGCATAGAGAACTTCATGGAACGGGTTCTCATGGCAGAGCAGCTGCATCAAAGCCTTACATCGCCAAGTGCAATGCAAAGCGTCGGATGCAGTGGTGTAAAGCACACCACCACTGGACTCTAGAGCAGTGGAGACGCGTTCTCTGGAGTGACCAATCATGCTTCTCTATCTGGCAATCCGATGGACGAGTCTGGGTTTGGTGGTTGCCAGGAGGACGGTACTTGCCTGACTGCATTGTGCCAATTGTAAAGTTTGGTGGAGGGGGGATTATGGTGTGGGGTTGTTTTTCAGGGGTTGGGCTTAACCCCTTAGTTCCAGTGAAAGGAACTCTTAATGCTTCAAGACATTTTGGACAATTTCATGCTCTTTGTGGGGACAGTTTGGGGATGACCCCTTCCTGTTCCAACATGACTGTACACCAGTGCACAAAGCAAGGTCCATAAAGACATGGATGAGTTTGGTGTGGAGGAACTTGACTGACCTGCACAGAGTCCTGACCTCAACCTGACAGAACACCTTTGGGATGAATTAGAGTGGAGACTGTAAGACAGACCTCCTCATCGCCTGACCTCACAAATGCGTTTCTAGAGGAATGGTCAAAAATTCCCATAAACACACTCCTAAACCTTGTGGAAAGCCTTCCCAGAAAAGCTGTTATAGCTGCAAAGGGTGGGACAACTCCATATTACATTCATGTGTATGTAAAGGCAGGCATCCCAAAACTTTTGGCAATATAGTGTATATTACTTTAACGGCACTGTAGACCTTACACAGTGTGAATTATGTCCATGTGATCCAGATATATTTATTATTAACTGTTTAGAATAATTTATTATTTATTATTAACTGTTTAGAATAATTTATTATTTATTATTAACTGTTTAGAATAGAAAGATTAGAAGTTGATTGTGTAAATATTCACTCCCACTGCTTTAAAAATTAGTTCTAATTCAATCAGTTTCCTTCTGATGTCACAATCAGTTCAACTGAATTTACCTGATTTACCTGGGGGGGGGGGGACTGGGGGGGACTGGGGGGTTAATGGATGTTTGTGTAGATTCATGGCATATAATCCCAATCAAGTCCATTTCAGTTCAAACATCTGAAAAGAAAAATTATGTTGAACTTTGAATAAATGTCTGAAGGTTAACACATTCCAACACACGATATTCTTACTGTGTTCAAACAGTGAAATGTGTTGTGATATCTCTATGATGGATTATTTTTACATAAAGGCTAGTCATGCTTCTGAATATATTTAGCACAGACAGGCATACGCTACGTTTGCTGCCAGTTCATACGGGTTTCCACAGTCTTCAGTGCAGATCTGGACTATCCCAGGCCCATTAAAGCCAAAGATATTTTGTATTTTTGCACACGATTATGGTGATCCCATTAAATTGAATTGAATGGAGGACATGATTAAATTGGTCATTATGCTTTCTCTATTATTCATAGCCGAGTTCATGGCTTCAAATTTAGCCGATACATGCTCAATCCAAGTATCGAGAGCACTGTCTAGTAGTATCAAGCTGTGTCACGGTTCGTCCTGGTGTATGATCTGACTGTTACCTCGCCGAATAGTGTTACGTCAACAAGGAACTCAAGAACTACACCGTCCTATTAGTTCCTAAGCTGTTGAAGAAAGGACATTGACATTATTTACTGTCCAGTGAGGATGAGGTTCCCTTCTGGGCCTGGTTCCTCTCAACTCACAAAAAACGTTCTCAACCCCTTTGCTCAGGACTCATCCTGAATCATACAACACCCACCACTTCACTACTGTTGGACTGATCATGTCACATACCTCTATGTTGCTACTTCTCACATGTTCATGACTTTATCCTCCATGGATATCAAACACACAGATCATGGCATTACTGACTGAAACAAAAGTGTATTTTTTTTTGGCTAAGCAATTCTGCAAACTGTAGATTTTGTTCTTTTTTTTAATCAGCACAGAACCTTTTCTTACAGTAACTACTTAAGTTTTTTTTTCTGTCAATGAAGAAAAACAAGAGATTTGATGGCTTGTTTTTGTTTCTCTCTCTCTCTCAATCAGGCATAACATTATGACCACTGAGAGTGGGTGGGATATATTAGACAGCAAGTGAACATTTTGTCCTCAAAGTTGATGTTAGAAGCAGGAAAAATGGACAGGCGTAAGGATTTGAGCGAGTTTGACCAAAAAGGGCCAAATTGTGATGGCTAGACCACTGGATCAGAGCATCTCCATCTCTTGTGGGGTGTTCCTGGTCTGCAGTGGTCAGTATCTACCAAAAGTGGTCCAAGGAAGGAACAGTGGTGAACCGGTGACAGGGTCATGGCCGGCCGAGGCTCAGTGATGCACGTGGGGAGCGAAGGCTGGCCCGTGTGATCCGATCCAACAGATGAGCTACTGTTGCTCAAACTTCTGAAGAAGTTAATGCTGGTTCTGACAGAAAGGGGTCAGAACACGCAGGGCAGGATGGGAAAGGGGGACCAACACAATATTAGGCAGGTGGTCATGATGTTATGCCTGATCGGTATGTATATATATATGATCTCTATAATCATAATCTTGTATGTTTTCTGTAGTGGTTAATGTGATCAAAAGGCTGCGAGTTTGCAACCCCAGCTCCACCAAGCTGCCACTCCTGGGCCCCTGAGCAAGGCCCTTGACCCTCAATTGCTCAGTTGTATAAAATGAGATGAATTGTTAAATTGATACATTTTTTATATTATGGAACATTTTAAACACCCCTCCTGTCAAAAACACTATTTGTGATTCATGTGAATGTATTCTGAGCCTCAACAGGCAGAGTGTGGGAATATCACTGATGATATCTGCGGGTTGAAGACTCACCCTGTTGAAGACCCACCCTGTAGCCATTTCCTTTCAACCTCTAGCTAATGATGAGACTTCCGACAAGTGAGAAGAGCAAGTCAGATCTCCAACAGAAACTTATATACATGCCTCTAATCCCATCGCATTGTTATTTTCTGCTGGTAACGACAGCGGGGGGAAAAAAACACATGAAACCCAATCTCACGAGTCAGGACAGGTTGCATCTTCTCCAGAAATCCAGATCTGAAGCCACATTTTATTTGGGGCAAGCCCGATTGTAAGAGGAGTCAGATTTCTGTTTCTTTATATCTTCTAAAGTTGTTTCTGGCTCAAATTGAACATGTCACAAAACTGGATTTGAGCGAGCCTGTCTAAACATAGAGCCACAGAGCCAGATAGAGTGGCTGAGACAGAAACGTGGAGATCTCACTGACTTGAAATATCTTGTATGATACCAAGACACATATACCACACCTATACGTATAGTCCATCTCTTTTTCCTCATTTTTATATTTCAAAAAAGAAATGAATCAGATAATCAGCTCAAAAAAAAAAAAAAACAAACAGACCAAAGCCTATAATTAACTGCTAATGAACCGGAAGTGACGGAGATGTAGTCAAATGGCAGCCTGCCTAGACAGTCATCTTGATAGACCGTCTAGAATACAAAAAAAACATTTTTTAACACCGTAGATTCATTTGAAATGACATTTAAAAACAAAAAAAGACGTGCTTGCTCTTGCATTCCCCTTCACACATGCGTATCCAGGCACTGATTTATTTAGCTAAGCTAGCTAGCGACAATACTGCGGTCAAAGCCATGTCCCGGTTTGTGCTGCCAAAACGAGTAAGGCATCCGAACTATAACCAGACAGCCGTTCATATTTTTTTGTTTTTTAGCCATTTTTTTTCCGTCTAGCACATCGCAAATCTAACAATAGCAATAGCTAAACCTTTCGTGTGATTATCGGTCACACAGCTATGCACATAAATAGAGCGTGGATTCTCAGCCAAGTGCCTATCAGGATGGCAATAAATATGGCTGACCAATATATAGAACGTTATAGTGTGTACATATTTCTATATACAGTATATCGGGGTGCCGTGCTTATTGCTGATATACTAACAACTGGCTAGGTGAGACAGCGATCTGGAAATGACAAAGCTAGGCGAGGAGGTAATTTTTAGATGGCAAATGGGAGAAGAAAGGGATGAGCATTGGGGTTTATCTGGCTGCCTAGAAAGCAGCAGACGCACAGGCCCACTCGCTCCAGCCATTCAGCGCCTGCTAGTTCTCTGGCAAAGCAAAAAAAGGTGTCTCCCAAATAATGCAGGAAATACATACTCTGAGTATAACAGCGTGTTATAAACAATAAGATGTGAGTAGGAAAATAAAGAGCAATTTCTTTTTAATAAATAAATAAATAAATAAATAAATACAATGACACGCGCGCGCGCGCGCTCACACACACACACATGCATCTGTATTGTGTATGAAACCGATTGATTGAGACCACACAATAACACACGAATTATGAGACGATTTCTTTTCTCTGACTTACCTTGCCACCATCCGAGGCCAGATCAGCATGTTTCACCAGGCATTAGGCGGATAAATACGGGCTATTATTGCTTACATGAGCTCAAACAATTCAGACACAACAGCCTCGCTAGCTAACCGATACCCATGGCGTAACGTTGGCGAGCTATTGTGAATTGCCGTCCTCTTTATGCAAACAAGCCGCTAGATATATATTTATACATATATAACGTTCGGGATTCGACTCAGATGACCGACAGAAACGGCTCGGGGATTGTATAAATATGCGACTCGGATTTACCCGTTTTGTCACGGCTAGTAAAACAGGCAGAAAACGGTTGTAGAAATTCAGTAGTGTGTATCCGCAGAGGCGAGCTAGCCCCCCTCCCCGCCCCCGCTGGAGAGAGCGCGCGGCCGCGCAACGCGAACGCGCGCCTGCACATGTCATCCATTTCTACTGCTGTACTGAACACACCGACATCATTAACATGTGCCATATAGAAACGTTTACGTTAATTTTTTAATTTATATGTACGGTCAACTGAATTATTGGCACCCTTCTATGGAAAGATCTAGGTCATAAAGCGAATAGACATACAGTATGTAAAGGAACAAACCACTTGGGGGCGTGCTGTTATTGAAAATTAATCAACGGGAGCGGTGGTGTGATGTTTAGATCTCGAATTCAGTAAAGAATGCCATGTCGTAATTTCATCCATTCATAATTACAATAGTTAATTATAGGTACAAAGTCGACTCAACTTTTTTAATAAGACAAAAAAAATGGCACAAAATACATTATTTTACCAAAAGTTTTGGGACACCCCTCCAAATCATTGAATTCAGGTGTTGTTTTTCAAGACTTGACTGGCCTGCACAAAGTCCTGACCTCAACCCCATAGAACACTTTTGGGATGAATTAGAGCGGAGCATTTGTAAGGTCAGGCACTGATGTTGTGATGACGAGAAGGTCTGGCTCACAGTCTCCGCTCTAATTCATCCCAAAGGTGTTCTGTGGGGTTGAGGTCAGGACTCTGTGCAGGCCAGTCAAGTTCCTCCACACCAAACTCACTCATCCATGTCTTTATGGACCTTGCTTTGTGCACTGGTGTGCAGTCATGTTGGAACAGGAAGGGGTCATCCCCAAACTGTTCCCACAAAGAGCATGAAATTGTCCAAAATGAATTCAATATTTTGGAGGGGTGTCCCAATGTTTAACTGTTCATGCCATACTTGAATAAGAGTAGAATTAAAATAAAAATAGAGGAAACAAAAACATGTATAGAAAATATAAAAATATAATCTATGGATAGTTTGATGGAAGATCTGCATTCATGCATTACATCCATCAAGCAGATATATTGAGGATCTTGCAACTCAATGCAAATGAATACAAATCTCATGCTCCTGTATATTTTTAGCTTTACACAGGTGTACTGTAGCACACCGCGACCAGACACCACAAGATTTAGAATAAGGTTCAGCTTACTGCAAAACACTGATTCTATGTCAGACAAAAGTAATAAAGGGCGTTTCAAATAAAATATCCAGGTACTTAATAGAATTCATGAAGCCATCAATACAACCAGGAAAGTTGTCCTAAGCCCTGTGATGTCCCAGGGAATCTAAAGACCTGTAGAACAGGCTGATTTGTTTAATGATGGTTAAAAACAGAGCTTGGGTGTAATGCATGACCAGCCTGCCTGAATCACCAACCACAAAATAACCCCATGCATAATGGAGTCATATTTTCCAGTGGGTTTATTGTCTTTTCTTTTGCATTTCAGACCCTTTTACTGGTATTGACCAAAATAACATTTTGTTTTGTCTGGCACAAGTCAAATTATTTAGCATAAACTTTGATTTTAATGTACTTTAAAATCCCCAAAGCAATAAAACTCACATTAAATACATTTGCAGTGAAAAAGAAAATCTACAATCACAGTCCTTAAGGATTGAAACTAACAAAGGTTCAGTAGTGTTGACCCCATGGTGATGGGGCCAAATAAAGCTTACAATCATGACGTTAAGAGGCTTTAATTCTCCAAAGAACCCTCAAGAACCCCATTTCCCATGATTGTATAAATGAAGTCAAGATACAGGTTTGGTCAAGTGGAACATTAACCATGTACAAAAATACCTGCAGTTACAGCACAGGTTAAAAATTTGTCAGAGTTAGGTAAGGTACTCATGGATATGTTCATTAATGCCAAGGTCAAACATGTAACATCTTTATTAGGTTTGTTTTCCACTACTTTAAAGTTGTACAAAAATATGCAAGGTACAAAAGAATTGTAAGAATTACCAAGTCAATAAAGACAAAAAAGGAAACCCAAAAAAAGGACTGCGTGGAAAGAAACAGAACAGCCAAAGTGCGTGCTTTTAGGGGCAGCATTGTAAGTGAGACGAGAGGCTATGAAAGTGAAAATACAACACGTGAACAGAAACAAATGAGAACTTCAATCAACAGAGAAGTGAAAACATGCTGTGGTGGTTAACAATGAAGCCATGTTATGAAGATGCCCTTGGATGCTTAACAACCACTAACGTGCTCTGTGCATGCAACAGCTTGAGATACGAGACAAAAAAGGTACACTTATTTCCCCTGGAAAACATGGTTTCACACATGGTCTGTAGAAATCATGGTAAGTCAGTAAAATCTCCAGAGTGGCTGTTCACTCTGCAAGGCAGTTGCACTGCACGTGTGGTCAGTCTCCAGGAGAAACCTCAGCCATCCCAAAACATTCTCCTCAGCAGTTAGGCAACTGTTAAAGGTATAGCCCAGTCCAGAAGATGGGCCTTGCTGGCTCATTAATTCAGGCTGCACAGGAGAAAGGAAAACAAAAAGGGAAGAGAATAAAACATACACTGCTTAAAAGATACAAAAGGTCAAATCTTGTTCCACTTACTTGAGATAGGAGAGGTTTCAAGAATCCGTTGGTTGAGCTCTCAGTGGGTTGAGCAAGTACAGAAATGTTGAGGTCAGAGGTTTCAGACAACCTTGTCTTTTCTCCTTTTCCTTCGTCGCCAAGGTCAGTGTTCATTTGCTCAAGCAAACCCTGCCTAAGAGCAAATGCATGTAAGCCATTTATATTTAAAAAAGTGTAATGAGATACAAACCTGGCTATTATTAGCACCTGTACTATAGAGCTATTCAATTCACTTACAACATTTAGCATTAAAGCAATATAAAAATAACTACTTTTTAAAATTGAAATTTATATGTCGCTGATGAGCAAGCCAGAGGACAAGAAAAATTCCCTGAACTAAACAACCATGCCTAGATCCAGATAGCTGTTGGTGCCAGATGGGTTGGTTTGAGTATTTCAGAACCTGCTGACCTGGGGATTGGAGAAAATGGGTCAAGCTGAAGTCTGTAGTAAGTAATCACTACACTTTACAACCACAGTAAGCAGAAAAATCTCTCAGAATGCACATCAAACTGAATCAGGCTGAATTTTCATCAACTAAGATCAGGAACCTGAAGCAAAATTGGACCGTTCAAGTTTGCAAAATGACCCAGTGATAGTTCATTTTCCCCCTACTGAGGCTGCTCCAGGAAATTAGAAATTTCTGAAATACTCTGGCACCAAAAACCAAGCCACCGACGACATTTTCAGTATTCTGATGTCCGCTAAACATTAACTGAAGCATTTGACCCATATCTGTACATCTGTATGGATTGCTGCTGCCACATGATTGGCTGTTCAGATAATTGCATTTATCATGTGCACAAATGGTCATTTCCATAGGCTTCCGATACCAGGAAGAAGAAATTTTCAGAAGGATTTCATCAAATAATAAAGTCTTTCTGGGCTAAAAATTACTTTTTATGCAAGTCCATCACATTATCTTTAGCCCTCAAGTGCAAACATACATACAGTTGGTCAATTGGATCATTTCCTTCATTTTCTTGAGTGGTCAAAGGTGGATCCCACGCATGCAGAGCTCTCCGCCAAAGTCGGACTTGCATGTCCCAAGATCTTCGGCTATATTTGCGATATTTGTTGGGAGTGGACGGGTGAAACCCAGGGATACGGAAACGCCTGAAAGTACAGCGTACACACACCTATAATTTCCATCTATAACAGCTCCAAATACATTTTTTCCATTAAAAATGTGTCACTGAAAAGTTTTTCATAAAACGTTGTTAGACATGGCTTTAGATGTTAATTAGGTAAAGAGAATTTTGCCCCTGAGATTGGTTAATTAGAAGGATTTTTTTAAACTAAATATTGATATTACTTGTGCCTCACTAGCATTAAATTAGTCATGTAAAGATTAAGAATTTGACGCATAACGTTTATGTAAAACCTGAGCTGATTTTAGGCAAGCCTCAAGGAAAATCTGACTTTTTGTACATGGAGTTAACATGGCAAATATCAGACAGGCATCTATTTCAATAGCAACATAGAAATAGCCATCAAAAAGATATTTCTTAGTTTTAAAAAAAAAAATCCCAGATATTCAAATGAAGTCTCAGAATTTTGGAGATTTTGCATTTAAAAAAAATTCAGATAGATAGATCTGAAGGTCATTCCTACTTTGGCACTTGCTTCACATAGTTCTGGTAACCACAAGTGTTCTTTCCATACTGAATCTGCTTTTGTCTTCGCTTTAACACGGACTCGTTTGTCTCAAAAAACGATGGGTCCACATTGTGAGAACGCCATCGAAGCCTTGTCGGGGAGCTAGGGAAAAACGATAGCAAAAAGATTAAAAAGAGATTGATGAAGAAACCTTTCAGTCGTGACCAACACACTGTAGGAACCATGCACCTGACCTCTTGAGCTCATCAAGATCCTCCGTCCCAACGGCAACATTAGCTGTAGAAATCTTCAGGATGCACCTCTCAAGAATAGAGGACCTAATTAATGCCAAAAAAACCCAGTTAAAATACAGATACACGCAAATATCAGGAATTTGGGCTTCAAAGTAAACATAACTGCAGAGCTGAAGACGAGACCTGCGAGCTTTGTTCACGGTAGAAGAGTTCTGATCGCCGCTCATAGGTGACTGAGGCGTCCTAGAGCTACAGAATTGTACAGGAAGATAAACAGACCTTCCCATTGCACAAACCACCAAAACTTCAGCTGAATCAGTTAACACAGATTTGATCTTTCTGCTTAAGGCAAAGATCTTTACCTTCTTACCTGACCAGGCTGTCATATACCGAGCTGCAGCCTGGGAGAAGCCAAGGCTCTGGGCTACCAGGGGGAAGCGGCAGCCTAATCTTCATGTCTTGAGGTAGTTCAGGGTTGGGCCATGGGGGAAAAGACAAGCCCCTAAAAGACAAGAACAACTTCAACAAAAAAAACTAATTAAGATTTTAAGTGAAATTCTTAACACGAACATCAAGTATAGAGTTGGACCTTGATTCCAAAGGACTTTGAAGTAGCGTTTCAATGTGTGTTGTCATGCTGACTTTGCCACATAGTAGGCCTCGTAGTTTGAAAGACCTTTAAATCAGCACCAGGTGCTGCAGGGCGGAGCCACACAAATAAGCCAGCAAATGCCACCAATTACTGTCAGATTTCTGTGCTTTTCTGTTGTCCTCCATTTATTCTGGTGTTCTACTGTGCTAATACAAAACTTCCTGGGAATTTGTTCCTGTTTGTGAGTCGTATTGGCCTTTAGTGTCCTAAATGGCCCGAGTGTCTCCAACCTTTAGACATTACAAGAAGGGGTTCATCGATGTTTTTCTCTCTGGCACAATATTCCCAATATTTAATGTAATGTACAACATACTGAAGTGTACAGTCATGCTGATTTGATCACACAGGTCACAAGAGATCACAGCCAAGGCATCTGGTAAGGTAATGGAACTCCGGCCATTACAGCGGTGACATGATTCAAGGGAAATGGTGAATTCAATGAGGATATACTCTCCATTTGACCTTATTTATTTATCGTAAAAAATTGACAAACATAAATTTGTTCATTTCGCTCCGGGTTAAGTCACGTGTTACCGCGTGTCTCTAGCAGAGCTTTTATTTTGAAGTGTAAAGGTAAACGTAAAAGTTCCTGTTTAATTCACAGGAAGAAGATTTGCTGTGCAACATGGCGTCCGGCAGTGGTGTAAGAATTATTTTGGTTTTAATAGTCGATTTCTAAACAGAATTATACTTTTTTTAATAAAAATCTGGCCTTATATTAATAATGTCACTGTTGCTAGATTAAAAGTATGCGTTCGAATAAGATTTGAAGTACCAACTTTAGCTATTAATCCAAACACAAACACACATTGCTAACGTTAGCTGTTTAGCTGTGTATTTTGTAGGGATTCCTTTTTAGAAATAAAATAAACTGATCGCTATGGCTTTAGATTTCTGACTAAGGCTTTGAGACAGCGGATTTTATTTTTTTTGTTAACCTTTATGTATTAGACAGTTCGTTTATTTACATTTCTTATGGCACCCATGTCCAGTATTTGTTATTTTTCTAATTGTTTACACAGCGGCGGCGTCACAATTCGATTCAGTATCGATTCCGACCCGCGTTAAGTGATTCATTGATTCAGTGTTCATATAATGTATATTAATGAATTAATTTACAAACATGGACTCTTTAAAACAAAGTAAAGAAAAGAAAATGTGAGGGGAAAATAAATTGCACTATGTAAAGCATGCTTTGGTGTTTTTACTCAAATGTTTGGGATTTTTGTGTTATTTGTTATGTATAATCCTATGAATAATTCCAGATAAAGGTCTGAAAAGATTATTGTCAAAAGAAATAATTTTTCACTTCTTTAATAGGCAAAAAACGATTTTCGGCGCAAGTGGGACAAAGATGAGTATGAACAACTGGCTCAAAAGCGAATCACAGAAGAAAGAGAGAAAAAAGATGGTGAGTACATTATAATACAGGGTATAATCTCTTAATGTACACTTAACCTAGTTAGTGTAGTCTATTGCAGCATCAAGTGTTGACAGAAAAACTCCATGACTTTAAATAAGACCTTGGCAAGACTAATGACTCACCCGAGACTCAGAACAATCAATTCAGATCTTATTATTTCAGTGATGGTCATGACATTAATAAAGTGGCCACATGTTTAATTGATACATTCATTTCTCTATTCGCTTCCCTAGGCAAACCTGTCCCCCCGGTCAAACGAGAGCTCCTCCGGCACAGAGACTACAAGGTGGATTTGGAGTCGAAGCTCGGAAAGACCATCGTCATCACAAAGACCACGCCACAGGCTGAGATGGGCGGGTGGGTCGCTGATGCACAGATATCTGCAGCATAACTACATGTGCTTTTTCGCTTACACCGATCAGGCATAACATTATGACCACCCGCCTAATATTGTGTTGGTCCCCCTTTTGCTGCAAAAACAGCCCTGGCCCATCCTGCACTGTGTATTCTGACACCTTTACCATAATGCTGTCATCAGAACCAGCATTAGCTTCTTCAACAGTGTAAGATCAGATGACACGGGCCAGCCTTTGCTCCCCATGTGCATCGATGAGCCTTGGCTGTCCGTGACCCTGACGCCAGTTCACCCTTGGACCACTTTTGATAGATACTGACCACTGCAGACCGGGAACACCCCACAAGAGCTGCAGTTTTAAAGATGCCCTGATCCAGTAGTCTAGCCATCACAATTTGCCCCTTTTGGTCAAACTCGCTCAAATCCTTACGCTTGTCCATTTTTCCTGCTTCTAACATCAACTTTGAGGACAAAATGTTGACTTGCTGCCTAATATATCCCACCCACTAACAGGTGCCATGATGAGATCATGAGGTCTTATTCACTTCACCTGGCAGTGTTCAGAATGTTATGCCTGATCGGTGTAGTCACACTGCATCTCGAAACCATTTTAGTTGAGTTATTTCCTGCTTATTAAACTGTTATTTACACACCACTGAAAAATAGGGATAGCTCTGGAGGGATGGGTAAAATATCATTACAATTTTTAAACCACTTGTACACTGTGCACATGGCCATAAACCCAAATATACTGTTAGATAGTGCCTTTATTTGACATTCTGACTACACATCTTGTTTCAAGCTCATGTCATTGCATGCTTTCTGAACAAAATCTGTCCCTTTCCAAACCCTGTACACTGTACAGTATTTTTAAATTTGGCCGTATTTTAATACACTTTCTTAAAGGTGATGAATTTGACTCATATTACATTTGATATCATAAATTTGAATAGTTGTGATGACAGAAGTATCCTGCATTTATGTATAGCAATGTTAAGATCAAGAGCGTGACTGAACAGTTTAAAACTCGATTCTGAAAAAAACCTCGACCCTAGCAACAGTAGTGACTTTGTCACTGTTTGACGATGATGATGCCAAATTTGGCCATGTGGGTTTTACACAACTTCAGCAAGTTCACACTCTGTTCATTTATGATCTGTTCACACAGAGGCTGAAATTAAACTTATGTGTGAACAGGACTCTCTCTGTAACTCTACTTTTTAATGTTTCATTTATACACTATGCTGCTGAAAGTTTTGGGACACCCCTCCAAATCACTGAATTCAGGTGTTGTTTTTCAGGTGTTGGGCTCGGCCCCTTAGTTCCAGTGAAAGGAACTCTTAATGCTTCAGCTTCATACCAAGACAATTTCATTGAATTGAATTAGAACGGAGACTGGGAGTCAGGCCAAAACTGGGACATCTGCCTTTAGATGCACATGAATGTAATATGGAGTTGACCCGTCCTTTGCAGCTATAACAGCTTCAACTCTTCTGGGAAGGCTTTCCACAAGGTTTAGGAGTGTGTTTATGGGAATTTTTGACCATTCCTCTAGAAGCACATTTGTGAGGTCAGGCACTGATGTTGGACGAGAAGGTCTGGCTCACAGTCTCCAGTCTAATTCATCCCAAAGGTGTTCTATGGGGTTGAGGTCAGGACTCTGTGCAGGCCAGTCAAGTTCCTCCACACCAAACTCACTCATCCATGTCTTTATGGACCTTGCTTGGGTCACTGGTGTGCAGTCATGTTGGAACAGGAAGGGGTCATCCCCAAACTGTTCCCACAAAGAGCATGAAATTGTCCAAAATGTCTTGGTATAAAGCTGAAGCATTAAGAGTTCCTTTCACTGGAACTAAGGGGCCGAGGCCAACCCCTGAAAAACAACACCTGAACTCAATCATTTAGAGGGGTGTCCCAAAACTTTTGGCAATATAGTGTATGTCTCATAAGTGATGATGTACTTTTTCCTTTTAGGTACTACTGCAATGTTTGTGATTGTGTTGTGAAAGACTCCATTAACTTTCTGGATCACATCAATGGCAAGAAGCGTGAGTATTCAGTGTTTTTTGTTTGTTTGTTTGTTTGCTGTTTGCAGTAGGTGACATGTTATTGTTCACTTCTCTCTTCTTGTACAGACCAGAGGAACCTGGGAATGTCCATGCGAGTGGAACGCTCCTCGTTGGACCAAGTTAAAAAACGTTTCGAGATGAACAAAAAGAAGCTGGAGGAAAAACAGAAGGAGTACGATTTCGAAGAGCGAATGAAGGAATTGCGAGAAGAGGTGGGTTCTGGAATCGAGCTTATTCTCACATCAGGATGGTTTGTTGGTTAAGTTTGAGAAGGAAATTTACAGAGCTTACGAGAAAATCGCATCATAATAAGTTTGGAACTGTAATGCTGTTCAGTGAGAGCTGGTGACATGAGCAGTCTTCAGTGAGAAGATGTGGATGTGTCCAGAGACGTGACAAAGCTGGGAAAAGTTCAACTTTATGCAAATATGGAGTGACGTCTTGCAGCGACTTGTAATGGGATTGAAGATAGTAGAGTGTACCTGATCCATAGCAAAGAGCTCACACGGTTTCTCCTTCATCTCAAATGATATGATGTATATACATTGACCAGGCATAACGTTATGACCACCTGCCTAAAATTGTGCTGGTCCCACTTTTGCTGCCAAAACAGCCCTGACCCGTCCTGCACTGTGTTTTCTGACCTCTTTCTATCAGAACCAGCATTAACTTCTTCAGCAGTTTAAGCAACAGTAGCTTGTCTGTTGGATCGGTTCACACGGGCCAGCCTTCTAATTGCTGAACCCTGATGCCGGTTCACCACTGTTCCTTCCTTGGACCACTTCTGATATCTGACCACTGCAGACCGGGAACACCCCGTGATAGGCTCAGATTCCTGTTCTTGCCTGACAGGAGTTGAACCCCATGTGGTCTGCTGCAGCCTGTCCATTTGATGGGTTGCACATGAGCTGCTTTTCTGCCCTTTTATTATTTTTATTTTAAAGCATGGTTATTTATGCTACCGTATCCTTCCTGTCCGCTCGTTCTCCTCTGATGTCTCATGAGCAAGGTGTTCCTGTTCCCTTTTTTCCTCTCAGTGCTTGTTTGATGCGAGCAGTAACTGAAGCTCTTTCGTCACCGCTTATTTAAGTGTGCAGAAAGGTCTTCACTACAACCAAATTATTGCTAGGGGCCAGTTATAGAATGATCACATTAGTTTTTAGAAGCATCATTTTGAAAAGATTTCTTCTATTAAAAATGAGTGCAGAAAAAGGGGAAGGACAGATGTGTTTATTTTGAGCTAGCTGACTAATTCCTAAAGAGATGCGACAGATCTTCCCTTTAAGAGTTGTCCCATCTTTAGAAGGATTTGAAGCACTGTTAATTGAAGAAATGATGCTAATGTACTGCAAAATGCATGCCTGTATGTCGGGAGGGATGATGGCTTCTTTAATCTCTTCAAACAACTATTATTTTATATGAATAATACGAACTGTTCGTTACACTGATTATAATGAATGTAATAGTTTCTCTTTGCATAATATATTGTTGCATGTGTGTGCTTTCAGGAGGAAAAAGCAAAAGCATACAAAAAGGAGAAGCTGAAAGAAAAGAAACGAAAAGCAGAAGAAGAACTTAATTTCGAAGATGACGACGAAATGGCTGCTGTAATGGGATTTTCAGGGTTCGGTTCCTCCAAGAAGGGCCACTGAATATAAATATCTCACACGTACCCATGCTGATGCTGCACTGCTCCCTTCAGCTGGAGGACTGGTTTCAATTTTTTTTCCATCTACAGCCATAAGAAAATACAAAGCCAACAAAATAATCCACTTTTTTTTTTTTTTTTTGGGTCATCCTCAGTTATTTGACATCTTAGTACTTGTCTATGTCTGGTGCTTTTGGTATTCCATTCCCTGGTCCAGTCTCTGATATAGATTTGGAGTTACAGGTTAACTCGAGCAATATGGCAGTGATGTACTAATGAATATTTTTACTGACATGAAGTAAAAGTGTGTAGGTGCTAAAGGATAAAAAGGCCAGCGGACAATAAAAACAGGATTTTTGTTTTGTTTTATTTTATACCCTTCAATTATTTTGGTCCTCTTCTGAAATTTTGAGTATGTGTTTCCTGACAAATTCTTTCATTTTCATTTTACATTAAAAACCTTTTAACCTTTTTTTTTTATTTGAATAAATATTTAAATGCTATCGGATTTAATCTGATTCATTTCATTTCGGTGAAAATATCATTTCAGCATTCGATATCAGTGCAAGTGTGCAAGCTTTTTTTTAAAATTAAGTTACACTAATAAAATCTTCCCCTTATTATAAAAGGAAGAATATATCTGGATGTAGTGTTTCTCCACTGAAATAGCACCTGAAACTAGACTAAGATTACGTGAAACTCTGTAGTTGTTGACTTTTGGCTATACTTGTGAGACTCCATTATTATACCACTAGCCATTTGGGAGCTGAAAGAGTCGCTTCTGGAATGTATACTGAGCCAAATGATTTGACTCTCTGTAAAGAGTGGGAATTTGTTAAAACCAGACCCAGCGAGCTAGAGGGTGAAGGAAGCCTTTACAACTTTACAACTATTTTTAGAAACGTGTCACATTGTCTGTACGTTTCTCAAATATTAAAATCAGTTAATATACCAATTTCCTTTAGAAAGATTTGCTACAGTACTTCTATGTCACCACTCGGTGGCGCTTTTGTGTACCAAAATTGTACAAGGATTTTAAGTGGATTAAGTCAATATTTCTGTTTTAGTCCAAATTTCGGTTCATACTTAAATAGTCATGGAGTGTATGAAGTAATTAAGTTGCTAGCTAACTAACAAAAAAAGACAAGACCTGTGAATGAAGCGCATGAATACGATCCACAGAATTCGAGAAATGTACTTTATATAGCTCTGTAGTGGTGTTTATTAGACTGTACTGTTTGGGTTAGACTTATTTGCTAGTAAAGTCTAATGAAGCTTATATAATGACTTGGTATTAACATGGAGCCTATACAAAAACATCTTGCAGTGCATAATCATCCGATTTGTTTAGAAAGTGAAGCAGAACTGAAATAAAGACGTAGTCAGGTTTTGTGTTTAGAAAAGGAAAAAGTCCATTGAGACTAAATTAATCCAGGAAACAGTGCTTGGAAGCAGGGCTGGTCTATAAGTCAGTAAAATATATAAACCAAACACAACAGCACTACGATGTATGTAGAATGTTACCATTCTACATCCAACGTCATGTTTTCACACCAAATGATACGAGAACTGTTCGTTATTTGAGCTGATATTCTCAGCCCACTTGACACATCTATAACACGTCATTAGCAGTAATTGAGTTAGCAGTACAGTTGTGGGTGTCGTGAAAGTAAATGAGGAGGGTTGTTTGCAATGTCATTACCATATGTTCCGAGACGAACTTAAGTGGATTAAACACGTGCAGTCCAATCAAAGAGCTATCTGATGGAGCCGTAAGGGTTGTTTTGTTTAATACAAAAGGATTACAGATTTGTTTGGAGGAACCTAGTGGGGCAATACAAACTGAACAGTTTGCCCATAAGCCATTGGTAAGACCTGATGATTTAATGCACCAAGTTACTGACAGATTTGAGCTTTTTGCATCTCATATCCCAACCACCTTCACTACTAAGAACACGTGAACAGGTATGAGGGAACCACTGGGTTAAAGGTGCAAGATTACAAAACTGAGCAGACAGTTTTCTCAATGCTGATAGGGTTTCTTTTTTCAAACCTATATATTGGATTTTCTTTCTATATTAGATCAGGACAGACTCTTATTTGTCGCCATCATGACTATAATAAAGAGTTGACCTGATCTAAAATAGAAAGAAAATTCAGTGTATAGGTTTGAAAAAACCACTGAGAAAACAGACGTATGTTTACGTCCCTGACTTTGATTTGACTTGAATCTCCTGTGTTACTTCATATACACGCACTTTCACCCCCATTTACACCCAGAACCCATTTCATCTGGCAGGAAATGGAAAGAAAAAATTACACCGTGTAGCACGTAATAGAGAATATGAAAGTTATGAGGATACACAAACTGCAGATTTTATCACTGGGAATGAATCTAGTTGATGACGATAAACACCACTGTGCATAAAGTTCACCTATTTCCATTAACAAATGAAAGGTCCTGGGGAAAAAAACCCCAGATTTTCAAAGTGTAGGTGTGTTATTTTTAGCATTGTGAAGGTCTTTGTTTATCAGTTGCAACAGTTATTTCGATCGTTTATTGTAGTCGTGTTAGAAAGGGTACGGCTTGAATAGAATTTTCCCATTGAAATACAACAATATAATCCATAGAACCAAACATAGCACAGAAATGCACAAAGATATGGATGTTAATTGCACAGAGACTAAGAGCTTGGCTAGCTTCCCAAAAAAGTGTAGTATAATATCCATCCATCCATTTTCTATACTCGCTTTATTCCTAATTAGGGTCACAGGGATCTGCTGGAGCCTATCCCAGCACACATTGGGTGAAAGGCAGGGGTACACCCTGGACAGGTCACCAGTCCATCACAGGGCCACACATATAGACAGACAACCACACACTCACACTCACTCCTATGGGTGATTTAGAATTACCAATCAACCTAATGTACATGTTTTTGGACTGTGGGAAATTCCCCAGCCTGTTCGAAACCTGGGACCTTCTTGAGGCTGTGAGGCAAGAGTGCTAACCACTAATCCTCGTAGTATAATATCTGAAATGGAAAATAAATGGAATGAAAGAAATTCCTTCGTGAATTCTTACAGTAAAACTGGGAGCGGTTGAAGATGGATGACGCCGATCAGAACATTTTTCATTTTTTTTGAAATGAGGAATAAATCTTGATGTGGGTGTGCTGTTAATGGAAAATAATCAATGTTTAGGTGGCACGAAACTCCATCGTCGCTGTTTATTTTCCTTTAACACGTAACGGAGTATAGCTTTCCCTCTTAAACCACAGGAATATGCAAACTGTTCTAATAAACAACACGATGTACGTATTCTTAACAGTTTATTGTTAGATGTCGCTGTATCTGTTTCTTCACCAGTTTATTACGTACCACTTGGTCCTCTGTCCTAAAGGCTGAAAATGTACAACACTGTAGACTTCTTCCATAATCTCCTTACAGAAGATCTCACCATATGAACAGTTATGTTATTTAGCATTATATCAGTTAGGTCTGAGAGTTATAAATAGAGTGATAGAAACTTGTGATTTGCCTTGTAGCCAGAACCAAACTGCTGTCATAGAAAATTCATCAAGAGTATCGAGAGTGCTGCGGTGCAAGAGATATAAAACGTCGCCATGTTTTTGTGCCCGTGATCATTTTCTCATTCATGTACAGTGCGTATGACATTTATAAGAGGAAATAAATCAGTGTTATGTCATGAAATGTAATGTTTTACTGGGTCACCACACAATGATTACACATTACAGTTAAAGTGACTAAAGTGTAAGGAACTTTCCCAAGGTCATTAAACCTACAAAACTCTCTTTTTTAAAAGAATGAAGGTGTTCATGAGGACAAGTGCACAGTGAAAATGTCTGCCAATAAGTTTCTACACTAAAGATTCATGCAATATACCATATATACGTACAACATATATGTCTTCCTGTTCTGCCCGTATGCTGGCTGCAGTGTTTATGTCATCTGTGATGTCTTAAGATGTAAAAGTCTGTATTCTTAGGTTTAAAGCTAAATGGTAAAAAATAGATTTCTGGCTGAGACAGTGTGGGCAGGGAAGTTAACAGAAACATGTTAATTTTTTTCTCGCTAAAGCACTTGTACTTCCCCTATTTGTTACCAATGTGATCAACAGGAAACCTACAGGGAAGTTCTCTTATTCGTTCTTCTCTCAGTGTCTCAGTAAGTCAGATCCTGGGTGCTGCTTCTTTGAAAGATTTACCAACGTACTATGGAGTGATCTGGACAGTTTTTTCCAAACTATTTCACTGACCATCTAGGAATTTCTCTTTTTTTTTTGCCTATTTTGCCATCAAGATTTTTTGGCTTGTCTCTCATTTGCAACATTTCTTGCCGGTTGATCTTCTCAGGCTTTTTCTCTGCTTTCTGTCGGCTGCTAACCAATGGATGATGAAACATCTTTTCAGCTCTTCGGCTGTCATTTAACTTGTAACGCTTGACGTGAAGTTACAGTCTGAAGGACAGGCTCCTTTTACGGAAACCGAGTTATTTATTTATTTTATTTTGTGCATCGAAGACCGGCAAAACTTGAAAACATGAGTTTTGATAGCATTCCTTCGAAATCAGAGGTCATGGGTTGGGATCCACCTCATTTAGCTGACTTTTTGAGAAGGGTAAGTTTTATTCTGCTGCACTTGCAACTGCCACAGCATTTAATAGGAATTAAAACCATTGTTCTTTCCTTGAATGCAATTTTTAAGGATTTGATCCAGCCCTGGAATTCATTTTAAAAGGGCTTTATGAACACTAACACTTCTCATCAACATACACCATTTAAACACCATTAAAATAAATTCTATCCTTTTGAAAAAAAAAGTCAGGAACTATTATATGGTTAACATGGTCAGATAACGACACTGATAGTGCCCCGTTGTGTCTGATTTGTCCTCTTTTTTTTACTTATTTCCAAAGATCTAACTTTTATTCTTTGTTAACAGCGAGATCTGAGTGGATGTGACAAAGTCGTGATGAAATGTGGAATGAATGGGCAGAGATTTCTGGTGAGTAGACATCGTTCATTCTCTAAACATCTGGTTTAATAGAAAAAAGTGATTTTACTTGCACATGCGGAAGAAATGAATACACAAAAGATGTTTTAGTTTCTGTAACCCGCAGCCTGTGAGATAAATCACAAGTTTATATGAACAAAGCCATTTTAAACCTCGTCATGCGCACTAATGCAACTAAAATAGTTGTAACAAACACCCAGTGATGTCGTGACGCTTTTGGGACGCTTACGTAACGTTCATGGAAGGAGTCTCCAGTGTTAGTGCGTCTGAAACTGTTTCTTTCAGATGTCCCCATTGGGAAAGTCTTCAAGACCAAGGACAATGCTTTTTAAGATTTCTTGGGAAAATGAAAAAATGTTTTGGTTTTGTTTTGTTCTAAGAACTTTTAGAAAGAGAGAAAATACAAGCTGAAGAGATCATGACTGCTTCTTAGCTGCTCAAATGCTTAAAGGGGGCAACTTGTGTTGCAGACATTTCACAGCATTTAGTTTAATAGTTAAACCGTTGTTGTATATGTCATTAATCAACAAATAAGCAATTCGCTGTGGTATAACAGGAATAAAACATTGCTGGTATAGACACTGAAGCACTGACACTTACGCTTGGGCCTCATCACACCGTTATGTCATTGTCCTAATTGCATGCCCCACCCAGTTGTTTTCCTTACGTATTCACAGGCTTTTTTAGGCAGAAGACATGAATAAGCCAACTGAATGTTATAAACAAGTTATAAACACAATCTGAAACATTAATAATCGACATTAGGCTTTCAGAATTTTTAGAACAGTACAGAGGAACTACATAAAATTAGTATCTTTTTTTTTTTCTCTTGACTAGTGTATGAACAAAAAAATCCCCTTCATACTATACAGTTAGTCATTGCGTCCCAGTTGTTGTCATGGGTTAAGGAAGTGACATTCTGAGAAGTTTATGTGGAAAGACTTATACATCGTTTGATTAGGCAAAGGCAGCGAAATAGCTAGATGGGCATCAAGTTAAAGCCGGAAAATCAAACCCGAATAAATGCTTCTAGATTTCTAAAGCGAGTTCTGCGTGATAAGGTTAAGCAGTTAATATTCCACCGTCCTCTGTTTATCATTTATAAAACATGTCGCTGGGAATGCTAACCTCAAATTTGCTCAAGACGGCAAGAGGAAACAGATAAGTGGCATCGAAAGAGGGAACAATATTGAGGCAGAAACACAATTATTCTACATTTCTATAGGAATAATTAACGTGCAATTTGGGAAAATACACTGGAAGCAGGTGGAAAAATTCTGGTCGCATTTATTGGCGCTATGACTGCAATATGTTGGGAAAAACAGACTTGATTGATTTGGTCTGGACCTGGAATTCATTTTGGAAGGGCTACACTGACACTACTCATCAACATACAGATTTCTGCAGATGACTGAGAGCTTCAGAGCCGAGAGTAATTAGATCTAACTCTCTTAGAGTAACTAGATATCAAACCGACTGGAGATCCTACTGAAGATTTTAGAGCTAATAATCTGGGTTTTTTTTTGTATCATCAAAACACAGAGGGAAGAATGGAGCTCTGTCTCTCCAGTTCACTTCCTGTTATAGCTATATGGGTGGTTCACAGCGTCACCTTATTCAGGCACTTTATTATGATTTCAGATTTTTGGTCATTTTTTACTAATATCTTCGGTATGTTATAGTACTGTGAAAATACATCTGTCAGGGATATAAAAGAGCACTAATACGTCTAAAATGAATAGAAATTCAGCGGCGAATACTGTTTTCGTTTGCATTTTAGAAATCTTTCCCAAAAGCTTCACCTGCACGAGACCGGGTTTAGTTTCACGAGCTTTCACGAGTGAGCAGTTACACAAGAAGCAAAAGTGCTAACGTGGCAGTATTGCATGACACGTTTTAGATCATCCTTAGTAAATGCCCAGTCAGGGTCATGCTTTAAATAGTTTGTAAAACAGAACCGTGTTAATTAGTTAAAAAAAATATCATGGGTAGGTAAAAAATAAAGGAGCATCTTGGAAATTGCAAATTGGGTTTAAATCCAAATATAGATATGAATGCAAATATTTGGAGTGGTTAGGTGCAGATGGCATTGTGTTACACCCCTAACATCTGTATTTCTACATCTATATATAACTAGATTGGCACATTTACACATTTATATCTATTGAAAAATCTAATTCTATTGAAAAATTGGTTCAGTGGGTAAAAACCCCAAAAAGAACAGACGTGGGATCTGTAGATAAGAAAGAAATGAGACAGAGAGATTAATATAAATGACTTTACTCAGCATGTTTTTTTGTTTTTTTTGCTCGGTACATTTTTTAAAGATATTTAATTTTTTATCTATTTTTTAATCTATTGCTAAATCAGTAAGTTTAAGAAGTACAATATTTTCCTGTTCCTGCTCCATTTTTTAATATTTCTCATTCTCATTCCTATCATTCATCCTCAGCATGATTTCCAAATAACCGAGCATTATTTTGTGCTTATCTCGTGTGTAGAACATGTCCGATAATGACCTTCAAAAGTTCCCCAAACTTCATGCCCCGTGAGTATTACCTGTTCCTTTTTAACTGCTTGTGTGCCTTGATTTTTATCCTCTTGTTTGTTTTGTGTGCAAAAGCTCTTTCAAACTCCAGTTGCACTGCAGTTGTAAAAAATAAAAGTCGGAAAAGTCATGCCGTTGTATTGCTGGTGACCGGACGGTGACTCTGGCTAGGCCCTGCCTTTCAAGTTGTCTTTAAACAAATTAGTTATGGTTCATTAATTAATGTTATTCCTTTGAAAAGTCTGGTGTTTTGCTTTCATCTTTTGCCTTTATGCATTTTATGTCTAATTTGCATTTTTACTGCCCTGTCATTTTATCTCTGAGCGGTCTTTATGAATCTAAATACATCTCTCTGTTCTCTGTCCTGCTGCATGCACTGACAACAAAAGGAAGCTTTGCGCTACAACGATAGTGCAACAAATGCAGATGTGGCAGGAACCATCCAGGGGCAGAGTCACGTGTTGTTCAGTCGTCGTTTCACAGATATGAACGTGCCAAATGTGCACATTTTCAAGGAAGAGAAAACTAGCACTAGAGTTCCCGTGTCATGTTAACCATGCTGTGAATAAAGTATAATGTTGTTGAATATGACACTGTAAGGAAAGCTGATATGTAGGGCATTATAAAAGCACACAGGGGAAAGGGGAACTGTTTCTCTTACCACATCCTGTGCGAGCTCAGCGTTCTGCGCCCACCCGTTACACCCGCTGCTAGATTAGCATGAAATTGTGATCTGCTTTTGGTGAACTCTGATGTAGGTTACTGCTGAATTATTCAAATTTGATATTCATGTTACTGTCTATGTGGGCAAATAATAAGCATGCTTTCTGCAATATAGACTACTATAGAGACATCATCTGAACCTTCATTTATATATATATATATATATATATATATATATAGTCTTTGGTGAATGGTGAATAAAAATATCTTTCTTAAACTTATCTAGACTCATCTCCAAGATTTCCCGGGAAATCAACAAAAAAGAAGAGAAGAGAGGATTTTTCCAATTAAGGCAAGGAGTTTTAGACATACCGTATTAATAATGAATCTCTGATGAGTTTTAAAATGTTTTTTTTTAATATGTATATATATATATATATATATATATATATATATATATATATATATATATATATATATATATATATATATATATATATATATATGTGTGTTTCTCTTTTTTAGATCCTCTGCACCCAAGTACCAAGAAGCAGGTATTGATGATGCAGATCATGAACAGTTTATTTAAACGGCTGAAGCTACATTGTGCTTTCACAGTGCATTTATCTACACAAGTGTCTTCTTGAGAGCAATATTGAAGTATTTATTAAGGGATTTTGCTCAAATTCTTAATGTAGTATGCCGTATGTGACTTTGCATGAAAAAAAGGGGATATTTTGTTTTGTAAATTATTTAGTTTGCTGTTAATCACCAGTGGTTCAGCAACAGGATCCTGTGCTTTCACTGTTAATATAGATAGATAGATAGATAGATAGATAGATAGATAGATAGATAAATAGATAGATAGATAGATAGATAGACAGATAGATAGATAGATAGATAGATAGATAGATAGATAGATAGATAGATAGATAGATAGATAGATAGATAGATAGATAGATAGATAGATAGATGAGGTCAGGGCTCCGTGCAGGACACTCGATTTCTTCCACTCCATCCTTGGCATGTTTTCATGGAGCTCAGTTTGTGTGTTGTCATGCTGGAACAGACTTGGGTCACTTAGTTGCACTGAATCTTAACAAGATCCTATAGATACGAGACCCATAGTGTTGTATTGTGATGACTAGCTATTAGTATCCGGCTAGTCATTATCATGCTAGCTGAAAATAGATTAGAAATAAAAGGTGTTAGTTATATTTAGTTTAGTGCTTGAAGAAGCAGCTTTGAGAACTAAACACAGTAGAAGGTGGAAAATACTTGAGTAATTGTAGTTTGTTATTATAACTAAACATTATTTTGCTGGTCTTATACTTGAGTATAATTGTATATAAATATATGTACACTTACTTAAGCAAATCTCCAAAAACAAAACGTTTACTCCTTCCTTTTTTTATTTAGACATTACAAATAATGGTTTCTCATATCTCTCATTCAGCCAGTGACTATACTCTATATCTATATCAATAAAACAGATTCAGTTTTGCATCCAGTTCTTTCAATTTAGCATCCACTGAAGTCCTTCAATGTAGAAAAGTCATGCCGGTTGTAGTCAGTGCTATCTTATGTTACTTAATTGTTTGAATTTGGAGGAATTCCCCACGCTGCAGTTTTGAACTGTAAAACATCCAAAATGCAGGAGTAAGCATGTTAAGGTCACTTTCAACAATTTGCTAAAATTAACAGACTAGCATCAATTC
The DNA here is from genome assembly GCF_019097595.1 of Hemibagrus wyckioides. Lineage (NCBI taxonomy): Eukaryota > Metazoa > Chordata > Actinopteri > Siluriformes > Bagridae > Hemibagrus > Hemibagrus wyckioides. The sequence goes on from NC_080727.1 coordinate 22,263,108, forward strand.
CATTATCCAGTATCAAGACTCAAATGCAATCAAATTCTAGCGCTAACGTTAAATGTTGGTTATTTACATGATATTTTTCTAGTGATTAAGAGTTTATCCAGTATACTCTGATCAGGCATAACATTATGACCACCTGCCTAATATTGTGTTGGTCCCTTCTTTGCTGCCAAAACAGCCCTGACCCAACCTGCACTGTGTATTCTGACCCCTTTCTATCAGAACCAGCATTAACTTCTTCAACAATTTGAGCAACAGTAGCTCGTCTGTTGGATTGGAACACATAGGTCAGCCTTCGCTTCCCATGTGCATCAATGATCCTCGACCACCCATGACCATGTCGCCGGTTCACCACTGTTCCTTCCTTGGACCTCTTTTGATAGATACTGACCACTGCAGACCGGGAACACCCCACAAGAGCTGCAGTTTTGGAGATGCTCTGATCCAGTGGTCTAGCCATCACAATTTGGCCCTTCATCAAACTCTGTCAAATCCTTACACCTTACACCTTAGACTTGCTGTCTAATATATCCCACCCACTTACAGGTGCCATGATGAGGAGATCATCAGTCTTATTCACTTCACCTGGCAGTGGTCATAATGTTATGCCTGATCAGTGTATGTAATAAAAGACCTTTTCCATATCACAACATGACATTAACACTACTTTCTATTCCAACCCTTACCATAGATTTGCCTGTGGAGGACCAAGGATGGGGATCTGAAGAGTTTGTAAGTCATACTTTTAGACCTGCTTGTCACCTGTTTTGATTATTTCACCCTGTTCATGTTTAAACACCTCACTGCTGATGTGAAGGAAAGCGACGATGATTATGAGAGTCCAAATTCAAACGATGAAGGAGAAGGCAGTGGTGGAGATTATGAATCGGCAGCAGACGCTGGTGTGGACAGCGATAACGACTACGAGCCGCCCCCGAGTGAGCCACCCGATGACCTCCAGCATCACCAGATCTGTGCTGCCAAGCACAGCAACAGCGAGTACATTGGTAACCAAAACATGGCAGTTCGATGTTACTTAAAAACAGGAGCTCTTTCCATCATTGTATCCGTTGTCATACCACAACTCTGATTGGTCAGAAGGTTTAAGCGATTTTCCCATCCAGCTGCTGCTTATACTAATTCCTTGATATAATAAATTTTCATTTCTCTGGTAAAATCCAACTGACCCTAGGGATTGCTTATAAATCTAACTTTATCAAACTTCTAAGATGACTTTGTATTGTCTTGCTAGCTTAACTAGCTGCATTTCTTATCTCATAAACTTCATGAGCAGTAAATGAACATCTATTAATATTTCTATAATGAGCGTTAATGGGAAGTTATCGTCTTGTCTTGCGGATGTTCAACATCGTTAAACTAATTTAATTTTGAACCAGTGGTGGCTGGTGGTTTTTAAAATAGCAGAAGTGCAGGTGTGGTTATTGATGTATAAAGCATATCGGTGAGAATTTTGTGTTGTTTCATCTGTTGATTTAACCTCATGTTTAATTCTTTGTCTCTCCGCGTATCTTAGAACAGCAGAGTCTATAATATTAACAGCGTCTGCCATGATGCGCTAAAAAGCGGCTAAGCAGCTAACTAGCTGGCTAAATTTCTCTGAGGAAAATACTGCCTGCTAGCTAGCTAGACCTATTAATAAACAAAAGAAACACAAGTAATCAAACATGACATTATACTTACAATGTTTGCCCGTTTTGCATTAGGCTAGTGACCACCTGACTTGTCTGACTGGTGTCAATATGTTTGAGATGTCAGTGATGTTCATTACCGTTTCTGTGACTAGCAGTTGGTTATGAGGTTCAGGCCCTTTGAATAAAGATATTTATTTCTATGCAAAACTTGTTCATATGCTCACTTGTTGACTCCTAGTGAAGCCATGCTTTTGGGCCAGACATTAAAAACAACGCATCAACCCCTGTTTTCCGGTGAATGTTTTCTCCCAATCTTTTTCTCCCATTAAAACAAAGTCTACTTGTTGAATCAGCTATAGAGCTATAGAAACTCTACAGAGTTCTAACGAAGGTGCTTCAAAAAAGATTTTCATCCTGCTCTGTTTACCCAAAAACACCTTGCACTAAATTAACCAACAGGCAACATTTTGATTCGCTAAAATATTTTTTATTCAGAAAAAGTGATGAATAATATAGACACATTTCCGTATTCAATAAAGAAACATTTCACTGCTGCATTTTAATGACATTTTTAAAGAGACCAGGCTTCCCATGTAGACTTAAAGCAATCACCTGTGATGGAAATCTATGAAAACTATAATGCTGGGGTGGGAAAAAATCTTGATATTCAAAAATAATTCACTTTGCTTACTTTTTGTTGATTATTTTCCTATAACAGCACACATCTGTTTTATGCTTTACATATCCCTACTTTGTTTTGCGTTTAGATCGGTCTTCAGTCACCAGTCAGCCACCAGTGCCTCCAGCACGGCCCGGGCCCGGTCCTGGTCCTCCACTTCCTGCTATGGGACGCCCGAGTGTAAGTCTTACTCAGCAGTATGGTCTCTGCCTTAACTACTTTCTTTAAGTATTATAAGGGCAATAAATATCTTTCTCTTCCAGATTGTTGGCTCATACCCAAGGACAGAACAGTCTCCTCAAAGGACTCAGAGACCTCCTCGTAAGAACAAGTGCTTTCTTGTTTGGTTCTTCCGTTTATTTTCCCATTCACCCATTATTAATTCTTTTCATTTTTCCTATCAGCTCCTGATCGCAGTAAAAAGCCAGGAAGTCTGGAAAGATCGACTAATAAAGGTAACTTCTTTCAATGTTGAGTGAAGTTCTAAGTAAATGTTACGATGTCATGTAGTTTTTCATGAAAGGCTTCATGTCACACAAGAGGAAATGATGCCTTTCCTGACGAATGGTGCAGTTTTGTTGCTAAATGCACTTTCCCTGAAAGGCATGGTAATGCAGTCGGTGGTGTTGATTCCAGACAGCTCTGATTCTCTGAACAGAGTCTCTGATTAGACGTTTATATATATATATGATTATATGATTAGGCATGATTATGACACTGATTAGGCATAACATTGTGACAAAATGGGATCCTACACAATATTAGGCAGGTGGTCACAATGTTATGCCTGATTGGTGTATAGATAGATAGATAGATAGATAGATATCATGAATAGTCTCTTTATATATATATATATATATATATATATATATATATATATATATATATATATATATATATATATATATATCATTATATATATATAAAATGAATAGTCTCTTTAGCTTCATAAGCTTCAAGGAAGTATAGAAGTATATTTTGCATCTTGTACCTTCTGGATGGACACAGCTTATGGACATCTCACTGTGTATCTTTACTCCAGACACCATTATCCTGTAAGCCATATGTTTATCAGTTTGTGCTCCACAAACACACAGTATAAACATTTTAAAGTCAAAATGTCTTAAAGGCAAATGGTATAACAGCGACTTCAACCACAGTGTGACTTAAGAGAGCAGTGTGATGACCATGTTTTACTGGTTAGGCACAAAGAGAAACAGAGCTGAAAATGACTGACCAGAGATCATAGATCATATAAAAGCCTCAGCATGACTTAATACAGTTTTCATCCATTGTTTTTTTTTTGTGTGACGATGCAAATTAATACAGTACATGTCTTCACAGGTGGGAATATCCCAAATGAGAGGGTAAGGGAAACTTATTCTATTATATCACATAAAGTTGGCATTAACTCACTTTTTTTTTTTTTACAATAATAGTAAACATTATAACATACTGTAAGGGGCAGCATGGTGGCTTAGTGGTCAGCACTGTTGCCTCACAGCAAGAAGGTCCTGGGGTCAAATCCTGGGTTCGAACAGGCAGGGGCCTTTCTGTGTGGAGTTTGCATGTTCTCCCTGTGGGTTTACTACGGGTACTCTGGTTTCCTCCCACAGTCCAAAAATATGTACATTAGGTTAATTGGTAATTCTAAATTGCCCATAGTGAGTGTGTGTGGCCCTGTGATGGACTGGCAACCCATCCAGGGTGTACCCCTGGCTCCAGCAGATCCTTATGACCCTTATTAGGAATAAATCAAGTATAGAAAAAGGATGGATATTATACTGCATAGCAGTAAGAATAGTTCAACAAATTTTTCAAAGATTTTTCTAAGAAAGTCATGCTATTTTGTCAATACCTTTATTTAAATCTCACTTTTAACATTCATCTTGCTGTTTTTCTTTCTTCTAATAAATGACCTCCCATAAAGAACGCCAAGCCGCCAGGAAGGTACTGTCATATTTTTTCATTTATTCATTATTTTATCCATGACATTGTAAAGTATCTGTATCTAGTGGCTTACTTTATTTTCTTTACTCTTCCTGTTAATACTTGTTATCTGGCTTTTTAAAGTCATAATTCAATCTCAGAACAGTACGGAAGCTTCTTGTGACGCACGTTTGACCATGAGAGAGATAGGTCTGGCTTTGAGAGACTTGGGTGTTAATGCTGTTCATTTTAGATTAACAATGAAAGCAGTGGTGGTCAGTAATGAAGTAAATGTACTTCCTTACTGTGCTTAAGAATCTTTTTCCAGTATCTGTACTTTACTAAAGTATAAAAAGTTTTTTGAAACTTTTCTACTGTCACATCACTCCACTACATTTTGAAGAAAACATCATCATGCTTTCTCTACTCCCACGCCGTGCATTATTTTTCAACCTACGTATCTTTCTGGTTTCATTAAAACGGTTCAGTAAAGCATTAAAACTGCAGTGTAGCCTACGATGGAAGAAAAACCCTGACCCCATCCAGCTGCCTGCACACCCATGGCCCGTGGCCTGACCTGCAGGATTTGTTTTAAGGTTTAAAACACAAGAAAGACTCTTTCATATTCAGATTCCTGCACTGCCTCTTTACACATATTTGTGAAAACGTAGAGGTGAGCACAATCACCATGTCCATTTTCTTTAACGTAAAATCGAATGTTAGCTCGCAACAATCAAGTATTTTCTTCCATATGCGAAGGAACCTGTCGTTGTCTTAATTATCTCCTGCACGGCTAGTTACACTTTGGTTAGCTAAGTAAGCTAACTTAATCAGTAACTCTTGTGACAGAGAGTGACAGATTCTTCTCATTACGAAAACATTAGAAAACAAAAGAGATACTTGCCCGGATCAGTGTTTGAGAAGTACTTGATCCATCACTGACTGTATTGTTGCTGCAAAGTGTAAGGTTTGAGTGCAGAGTCTACACATGTGCAGTCTGTTTGCAAATAACCAGAATTGGTGCGGGGGTGACTCATTCAAACCACAGTTTCCAGGCATGTTTGGGCTTTTTGTTAATTTAACCACTGTGCATTTGCATCATTGCATGTCAGTCTCTTTCTGCATGGGCTTTCAGTTTAAGTATTAATGTGTTTGTGGATGGCACAGTTTTGAGGTGGGTGCTTGGCTTTGTTTTGGTGTTTTGGCGGTTCACCAGCACCTATGCTGACTGGTGGCTATGCTAAATTAAAAAGATGATGTCCCATACAAGTGTGCATTTCTGCCTCACAAATCGTGTCTGAAAGTCACAGAAGCAAAATAGGCCATGCTTTCTGGATGGGAGGAATGATATCATCTTTGTCACAGTAACACTAGCCACTGTGGGCATCCATGAGCTCAGATAAAGGGCAGATAACACTTTCCTTTGAGTGTACTACACTGCCCTGTGATGCAGAATGAGAAGTAGTTTGAAATGTGGTTGATTGGTTGGTTTCATGTGTCATGGAGGAAGCATGTTATCTTTCGCTACCCCTGGTTGATGTCATACGATAGAGGAGAACTGATCAGTGGGTGGGAATCGGCAGATAACTAACCGGCGAGAAAATGGAGAACGATCATGTTTACTGTAGAGTAAAAGCTTTACTCGGATTTATCGATTTGGATATCACATTTTTCCGCCACAATAATAGTATCTAGTCTATTTAGCGCTGGAATGTGTAACGTATGTATTACAGAAAAGCAGAAAGATGAAGGTGTCTCTCTACAACACCTCAAGTTATTAGTCCAGCACATATCTGTATTTTCAGTAATAGTAAGGTTGGCTATTCTACCTTTTTAAATGTTAAATGTGATGCTTCCATAAACAGGAATGCTCAAATGGATAAACTTTTGGAGCCTCCACGAATGCCCAAACCTCCAGTACCAACTGCAGGAGGAGTGCGGAGAAGTGCTTCCTCTGTTGCTCCTAGTCAAGCCAGGTGAGCTATTCTCACTTAGGTCTACTTTGTTACTGATGTATGGGCTTTGCATGGCAGTGCAGTCTGAAAGAAGCTTGACATTCAATATATGGCCAAAAATATGTGGATGCTTGACCATATGTGGTCCTTCTCAAGACTGTTACCACATAGTTGCACAGAAGCACAAAATTGTATAGAACTTCCCTTCACTTGAACTAAAATGCCCAGTCCTGTTCCAGCATGACAATGCTCCTGTGCACAAAGAGAGCTCCATGAAGAAATTGTGGGTCTGGTTAGGAGTGGACAAACTCAAGCAACCCACACACAGCCACCACATCAACCCTAATGAACACACTGGGAGGAACTGGTGTGTGCTGATCGCATGCCATTCCTCCTCACTGGTGCTCTTGGGGTTTAATGGGCACTGTCAGGATGTTGTGGTCATGGTCAGATGTCTGCATAATTTTGTCATATGGTATAATCGTTTTTGCCTTTTTTAAGTCAAATATCTGGATTTAAAATGCACAGAGTGGCAGAAATCGTATAATATATAATAACATTTTTTATTTATTTTTTGGACAGACAAACACTTGACCCCAGACCTGAGGTATTTTAATTTTTTTCTTTTCCTTTGCTTTTTTTGCATTACATTACTCAAGCTCATAGACCTTTATGTCCATTAAAATTCAGGTTTTGTATCTCATTTATTTGGAATTTGATTCATTGTTATATTATTATAAGTTATTTTCTTGTCAAGTTAACAGTTCTGTCTCATTCTTATGACAGCTAGCAAATATGTCTATCAGTCTTTTACACTGTTTTTTGTTTTTGTCTGTTTTCTGTCTCTCCTGAACAGTTCTTTGATGATGGTAAGTTCTTCATCACATTGTTTTAGCCACAGCGATTCTCTCTGATTAAAACATCGTGTTTACAATCGATATATACCTCTTATATATACCTCTATATACCTCTATACCACCTCTTCCTCACAGGTGCCAGGTCCAGCTTCACCTTTCCTCACTCCAAACACGCCAGGAATCCATCACCAAGACCACACGGATCCGGAGGTCCACCTGACAGGTAACTTCGGTACAAGAATCATTGTGCAAATTCACTGAAAGTGATGCCTAGATGCCTAGAATAGTGATTAGAGTTGAAGTGGTTGAGGTGTTGTTCCTTAAAACTGACCTAATTTCTACACTGTTTATCCTCAATACAATAATTATTCATCATACAAACAAGTGTATTTGTCTAGACAGCATGTTTGTCTAGACAGCGTTATTGACAGCATATTTTTCATTTTAATCGAACCTCGATCAACTCTTCTTTTCCACAGTGATGCTGAATTCTCATTTCTGACGTTTTTTTCTACACTTTCAGCTCTAATAGTATTGTTTGTACTAATTAGTATTCAGGATTAAGTAATGTTGAAGGTTTCTGTAACAACCGCTCATTTAGTTTAAATACAAAATGGTAGATTACTTTAACATGATAAAATAAGTCAAATGTCTAGTTTTTATTGAGACAGAGAGAGAGAGAGAGAGAGAGAGTGAAAGAGAGAGAGAGAGAGAGAGAGAGAGAGAGAGAGAGAGAGCAAAAGAGAGAGAGTGAAAGAGAGAGAGAGAGTGAAAGAGAGAGAATGTGTAGGGGAGATAGATAGAGAGAGACAGAGGGGGGGGGTAGTGAGAGGGAGAGAGAACAAAAGAGAGAGAGAGAGAGTGAAAGAGAGAGAGAGAGTGAAAGAGAGAGAATGTGAAGGGGAGATAGATAGAGAGAGACAGAGAGGGGGGGTAGTGAGAGGGAGAGAGAGCAAAAGAGAGATTGAAAGCAAGAGAGAGAGAGAGAGATAATGAGGTCATGCTATAACTGTTAACAGGATCTCATTTCAGAGACATTCCACAGAACGAATGTAATTATAAACTGAGAAAAAGTAAAACACGTGGTTCTTTAATAAACTTTTTAATAATGTTGACAAATTTCTGTGCTGAAATTAATTAACTTCAGGAATCAATCCATTGTTTATTATTTTTCCTAACAGCACTTTGGTTTATTCCTTAGATATTAAAGTGTATAATATATATATATATACATATATATATTTTGTTTTTTTTTATACAGTATTAGTCAGACTGCCTCTCTACCTCCAAGACTGCCAGATGGTACGTCCCATCAACCTCTACAAAATCATGATTTTGACCAAATAAACCAATTAACCTTACTAATAAACCTGACCAATTTCTCCTGAATGACAGCAATGAGAGGGGTCAACTCGAGAATTCCACCACAACCAATGAGGCCTTCTGACCTAGACTCAAGAGGAGAGCAGGTGAGTTTGTTGTTAGAACTTGTTGTTATGTGGAGTGTTCAGCAGGTGGCGCCTTTTCATTAGAGTTCCGTCAGGAAGAAACAGCACTTCAGGTCCATGCTAGTAAGTTTTTTTTTAAATAAGAAAGCTGAACTGTAATGAAACATGCTGAAAAATATACAGAAATAGAACTAAAAAAAGTGCACACTGCTTTAAAAAGCAGCACCAGTGTTCTTTACAGCTAAGGAAAAAGGGTTTGATTTTTTCCCCCAGTCCCAGTAATAAACACTCGATGTATATTGTCTTATAAAGGAGCAAAAACATCATCATTAGGAAAAACATCACCTGGTCTTGTCCAGTTTGTGTGAGTCTGTGCCCACTGTAGCCTCAGATTCCATTTCTTGGCTGATTGGAGTGGACCATGATGTGATCTTCTGCTATTCTAGCCTGTCCACCTGAAGGGCTGACCTGTTGTGCTTTCTCAGTTGCTTTCCTGCTCACTATGGTTGTAAAGACTAGATATTTAAGTTACCAGTTCAGACCAGTCTGGTTATTCGCCTCTGTAATGATAATCTACAGTACATCAGCAACATTTTAGATCATCTTGGAGTGTATCAATCATTGTCTAACTCTCTATCAGTGTCCCTTACTGACCATAGCACTGGTGTTGGCTAGATATATTTGGTTGCTTTTTTAGTTCCCAGGAATGCTCATGTGTTTAATCCACTCATAGCAGCACCACACACACTACCATGTCAGCATCACTGCTGAAAATTGACCACAACCCAAAATGCCTATAGTTGTTCCTAATAACTGATGGACATGGGAGATATTGGGTATAGCTGATAACGATAAACTGATGCACTTGTTATCAGGTATACCCATTGAAAATATTTTCTCTGTCTTTCTGTAGGGTATGAACCCTGCATGGTATGTTGGACAGGTTACACGTGGTCAGGCAGAAGGCAATCTAAGACATGTAAACATGGTGAGTCTTTCTTTTTCTTCTTCTCTATAATGCTAAGACCCAAATGCTCTGGTTAACTCCTGATATTTTCACCTGCATCATGTTGATCCTGTATTAGGATGGAGCATTCTTAGTACGGGACAGCTCAAAGGGCTCGGCCAGTCAGCCTTACACACTCATGGTGCTTTACCAGAACAAAGTCTTCAACATTCAGATCCGCAAAGCGCAGGATGGCTTCCTGCTCGGTACTGGCCTTAAGTCTAACGAGGTACTCCTGCACTTGATTACGTAACGTTGGTCATTAAGTACCACCTTTTGTTTTGTTTTTTAGTATTTGCACTATATACACAGTAAAATTTCAACTATACTAATGTTTAAACTTCTTCACCAGGTTTTTAAAAGCGTCACTGAAATTATCAACCAACACATGCAGATGCCACTGCTGCTGATTGATGCTAAAAACCGTGGAACAGGCCAACAAAACCAGTGCACTCTGCTTCACCCTGCTGGATTTTAACTCTCTAAAGGACAACATAGTAGAGCGGGCAGTTAAATCACGCCTGATGAGAGGGAAAATACATCACTCTGAACAGATATTTTCTCAGGTGGATCATAAAGAGGCGGTAGAATTGTTTTCATTTTTTGTTACTTGTACATTTTTGATGTCGTAGCAATATGCTGGATATGTGTCTTGCTATAGATGAATACACATCAATCAGGCATAACATTATGTCCAGGTGAAGTGAATAAGACTGATGATCTCCTCATCATGGCACCTGTTAGTGGGTGGGATATATTAGGCAGCAAGTCAACATTTTGTCCTCAAAGTTGATGTTAGAAGCAGGAAAAATGGACAAGCGTAAGGATTTGAGCGAGTTTGACCAAAAGGGCCAAATTGTGATGGTTAGACCACTGGATCAGAGCATCTCCAAAACTGCAGCTCTTGTAGGTCTGCAGTGGTCACTATCTATTAAATTATCCTTTACATCCTGTAAGTATCCTTTAAGTCCTGTAAGCTACGAGGTGGGGCACATGGAGGCCAGAAACCACAGCACACCTTCAGGGATCTAACGGAGACCATGCCTCAACAGGATCAGCACAATATTAAGCCATATTTGGTCATAATGTCATGCCTGATCTGTAAAAAAAATTTTGTAATTCTGTGCTGCTCTACACAGCCTGATAAACAAAAGAAAGTATACAGAGACATATACTGGAAGATATAGAACTGGAGACTGGACAGCCACCAGTGCAAAAAAACAAAAACCAAGTGCACGAGTCAATCATGGATTAAGCTAAACCTATCAAACTTTTTATTTCCATACAAATATTCTTCAAAAATATTTATGTCTTTGCATGTATGGTCAAACAAACAGAAATGCTTGGATGTCTCTTCTTCTGTTTTCTTGCTTGAATAAAATCCTCTGCGCCTCGAACCTCTCCTGGTGTACATCCTCCATATGCACTCTATTTAGGAATAATAAGTAGTCTGTTTCCATGAGAGACACTTCTGGCAAGCCAAAGATTTCGGTTTTATTTCCAATTAATATCTCGACAGTTAAAAAAAACGACCTGCAGATGATAAAAAACAAAAACTATCAAACTGTCATCAGGGATTGGGCGCGTATCTGCACAAAGGGATTCAGTTACGAGTGATTTGTTAAACATGTCAGCCTAATAAAATGACAATGCGATAATACGATTTGCTAGAGCTAGGAGACAACTATTGCTGTGGGCTATGTAAATATCCCATAAGGCCTCGAATTAGCCTGTAATTGATACAGACGATATGACACGACGGTGTTGGTTTTGACTATGGCTGACGTTCGACTCGGGATATATTATGCAAATATTTTAAAAACGTAAAAAAAAAGAAAGAAAACATATTTCTGGGAATCATCCTGACTTGCGATTAGAGTCATGTTCTGTGTGAGTCAGTAAATGACACCTTGATATGTATTCCTCGCCTCTAGTGGAGCAGCGGGCTGCAGGTGCGCGCGCTGATGTGCCACGCGCTTTTCCACGAGCAGGTGAATGGCGCGCGCGCGCGCGAGCACGCCCTCACCGCGGATCCGGTTTCACTGTGCACGAAGAAAGGTACGGAGAGTTCCAGTGATGTGTGTGTGTGTGTGTGTGTGCGCGCGCGCGCGTCTGGTTAGGGAGGGGGAGTGCTGTGTTTTTATATCTTGTTGGGGACCAAATGTCTCCACAAGGATAGGAATGTTTGAAATGTCTGACCGTGTGTGGACATTTAGCTGGTGCGCGCAAAGATTTATTTATTTATTTATAGTTTGAAAAACTTTTTAAAAAGGTCTGAAACATTTCTTTTTGGTTAACGTTAAGTGATGCTTGGAGTGGTTGTTTATGTATTTTGTAGGAGGAGAAAGGAGACATTTTGGTTAGTGTGGTTGAAGGTTCGAGCTTTCGTTTCGTTTCGTTTCCTCTTGTTTTGTTTTGTTTTAGACAAAAGCTGCAGCTTTTTCTAAAAACTAAAAGCTTAAAGATTTCTTTCCGATTAAAAAAAAGGTTAGTTTTGTGTGCGTGTGTGTGTGTTGTTTTAATTTAATTTATGTTATTTTAATTGCTTTATTAATTATTTCTTTAAATAGATAGATAGATAGATAGATAGATAGATAGACAGACAGACAGACAGACAGACAGACAGATAGATAGACAGACAGACAGACAGACAGACAGATAGATAGATAGATAGATAGATAGATAGATAGATAGATAGATAGATAGATAGATAGATAGAAAAACAAATACAAACCCAGAAAAGAGTAAAAAAAAATGCTATTGTTAACAGAGGTTATTGTTAAGGTTAACAATAATAATTGTCTTCACACATATCAAGTCTAATTAATTCAGGGTAATATGTAGAAATAGACTGGACCTGATTAATAATAAGCAGTGATAAATGTAGGCTAATAGCACTAGTCTATATTTGTCTAAAAATCAATCAAACAAATTTTTTTTTACCAAATGTGAGACCTAGAAAAGTGATAGAGAGCCTTTAAATGTGTTTCTTGGAAGCGCTAAAGTCATTCCTGTACCCTGAGCTCTGTTAATACGGTTCAGTAAAGCGGTATGCCATACAACATTTTTTTATTTTTATTTGTGGCAGCAATTCAACAATTCCTAATTTGAGGCAATTTCCAAGAACTTGCTTCCAAGCTTGACTTCTCAAAGGTGTTTTCCACCCCGCCTCTAATTTCGTCAAAAACAAATTTGGTGTGAGGTGTCCATGGAGCAGCCAATCAGATTAGAGAGGGTGTAGCCAAAGAGGTATAAATACTCCAGGTGATACAGGTAGCAGGTTATGGTGCACCTGACCAACCCACCTGATCTGGATATACAGTGGGACCAGGAAGACTGCATTACTCAAACAGCTCGTTTTCCTCTCTGACCTGAAAAACCGAAGGCAACGGACAGAAATAGGGTGAGCATGACGTCGTTTGTGCCACAAGCCCTGTCCCCCCAATTCCACACCATGGGCCAGGAACCACAAGAGTACAGCCTGTACAACGACAACTTCTACAGCCCTCCGCCTCTGCCGAGCCCACAGCAGACATTGCCCTCTGCCAGTGACATGGTGGACTATGTCACCCCGCCCACCAACCCTTACCTGTGGTTCAGTAGCCCTGGGCTGAACGCTGCGGCCAACCTCGCAGGAGGGCCGCAGCCCTACGGGATGCAGAGACCCTATCTTGGTGCTGGAGGAATGGGGGGCGCAGAAGGGGGTTTTGGCTGGTTTTCTTTGCCTTCTCAAGAAGACCTGATGAAACTTGTCAGACCACCATATTCTTACTCGGCTCTGATCGCCATGGCAATAAACGGCGCCCCAAATCGCAGGCTCACGCTCAGTCAGATCTATCAGTACGTAGCTGACAACTTCCCTTTCTACAACAAGAGCAAAGCCGGCTGGCAGAACTCCATCCGTCACAATCTTTCACTCAACGATTGTTTCATGAAGGTGCCAAGAGATGATGATGACCCAGGTAAGACGTTCGTCTTTTCATTTCGTTATATCATGAGATAAGCATCGTATCAAAGTGTTTCAAATCAAGTAATGCTTATGGTCCTAATGTGATTTCCATAATATTTGCGCGCAGGAAAAGGCAACTACTGGACTCTGGACCCAAACTGCGAGAAAATGTTCGACAACGGTAACTTCCGTCGCAAGAGAAAGAGAAAATCCGATTCCCTGCCTGAAGAAGAGGGAAAAGGCTACACGGAAACAGACTCTACTGCGTCCAGCCCAAAAGACCTGAACAACACCAGTCACGAATCCGAGAGAGCGCCGTCTCCGGTTTCAGCAGCCGCAGCCCCCTGCCTTAATGGCTTCTTGTCTCAGATGAATGAGATGGTCTCAGGTTCAAGCAGCATGCGAGAGGGTGCTCTGCTCCCCTCTATGCCACTGGGTGTGTCTTTGGACGCTCAAAGGGTCTCTCCGGCCGGGGGTTTCAGCTCCTACTCGCCGAGTGCTACGGTACCACAGTGGGAGGCGCAGATTCCTCCCCCGCCTCAAACGAGCATCTCTTCCTCGCCCTCTCACTACACAGGCAGCTACAGTGACTCAATCCTTAGCCAGTTCAGCAGCAATCTCTACCCAGGCCTGGACTCTGCTGGCATGGTGTATCCACGGGAAGGCACCGACGTGTAGAGTAGAAGAGAGGTCAGAAGTGTGTTTTCCACCCTGGCACTTGACAAGGCAGTTGGCTGAAACAGTTACCTAATTTCCCACAGTGTTGTCTGAGTCAGCAGATCCAGCACTAATAGACCAGCTCTCCCCTTCCCCCTATTGACCCTGGCTGTGTGAATGCTCGCACACTCAACTCTCATCTCCAACTGCATCTCGTTTCAGAAGACGACTAAGTATTTTTAATGTGCTGACGATTTTGTTTTTTTCTTTTTGTAAAATACTTCCAGCGTATGAACCGTTTTGTTGTAGTACATTCAACTGCACTGACTCTAATGTATTTGTGTCCTTTTTTTATATTTTGTTATTGTGATATATAGTTATGTGTGTATATGATTCTGTGCAGAAATAAATAACAAAATGAAACTGACATTCTCTTGTAATTTATATCACACAAATCAAGAAACATGAATGATACGCATTATACACATTACAGAGCTTTTTGTTTTACATTATCCTATATATATATATATATATATATATATATATACATAGTCATTTTGACAACACAAAATCTGATAAAACAATAACAAGATATTTTACGCTGGGGAAACAAAAAATGCAAATAAAAATTAATTAAGCTTTAAAGTCAGTGCTGGTGGCAGACAGAAGGTATTTGTTATTTTAGTCACTGATCCACATGACGGGTGTGGGGGTGTGCGAAGGGGATAGCCAAAGGATCCGTTAAACAACAAACTCTCAAAGAAGGGGGAAAAAGACTGGTTTGACAGCAGGGGAAAAAAAAGATAAATGATGCAAAACTTGTTCATCTGGGTTTCAAGGTGCAGTCCCCCACAATTACAACAACTTTTAGGTTAAAACAAGAAAACTCACCAAAAAATAAAAATAAAAAATACAATACAATACAATTTCAACCTAACCCAGTGAGGGATATCTGTGTCAGTACATTCTGCTCATATCTGCTTAATAAATCATTAATATCTGCTGAAAATCGTGACTGAAATCATATAAGCTCATCTCAGACAATTAGACAAAGATTATTTTTCATTAATTCTGATTTGAATATCAATGCGATCGAGGCAGCAGTTTATTTTGCCAGTAATAATTCCAGAGGGGTTCCATGTCGTCTAAAACAAACAAGGAATTGAAAGAAACGTTTCTCCTGCTCATTATGCCCAATTATTAGAAATAACAATTACAACAAAAGGCTCTTTGTGTTTCAAATATGGATTTGCCAGTGGTGAAAAATTCCCACAGAAAAAATCCATTTGGAAATGCTGATGTCATCAATTGGCTAACTTTCCCCAGCCTTGGAATCGGCGTTCAAACTCTTTCCCTCTGGCGAGGCAGGCCACAGCAGCCACACAGCTTTCCTTTACAAAAACACGGATATTAATATAATGGATTCTTTGCTACTACACACACACCGCATCCCTCAGTACAAGTCATTTTAAAAGACGCGAAACATCACGGTTTCTTAGTCTAATTTCAGTGTATTGTACTCGTTGTAATAATAATAAAGATGTTCTTGGGATCGTTAATGGTTCTCAGTCTTTAACAGCTCTCTCAACGGTCCATCTAAAAAAATAATGGAAAATATAAACTCTTTAGGCAAAAAGATTCGATTTCAGTTGTCTTTTTGGGGGGAAAAATGAAATCCCAAACAACTTACTGTTCCTCTATCAGACCGGAGTCCAAGTCTAACCCTTCTAGGAAAATAAAAGCCTATTTATTTAGCCAATGAATCCTTTACTATCATAGGAAACCTTGTGGGACCTTCAAAAACCCTTATTTTTTAAGACTGTAAAGAATCAATTTCTTTAAACACAAACAAAAAAAATGAAGCTTATCATTTTCATGTCAATAAAAAAACGACCCTGATACGCTTCATAATTGTTTATTGTTATTATTATTGAGTCGTGAATTAAAATTTCATAGCTTTGGAATTCTTTTGACACCAGCATGGTTTTTAAGTAGCTTTAGATTTGCAACTTAGCAATGGACAGATGAAAAATACAGTTTAAGGTTCCCTAAAGGATCTTTTTTTTTTACTCATTAACCACTTTTGTTCTTATCACAATAAACGGAATTAACTATTCACCCCAAAGATCTGGTCATGGAAGAGAAAGACTTGTGGTGGAATGAGAGATTTCTGGCACCGACAAAAACAGTTAATGATCCATCAATCAAAAGATCCATTAGGATCTAAAAAAAAAAAAAAAAAAAGATTCTGGCATTACTTTAAAGCACGTCACTTTAAAATGTATATGGGGGGAAATGCAAATTATCCAAGCTATATACCTACACTATACCGGTAATGCCAGAAAGGGTGATAATGACCTTTGGATGTCAGGCTGAATGCCCTAATTACATTTATATTATGTTTATCTCATTTGGGTAATGAAGTCCCGCAGTGGTCCAGTGTGTAAATGACATGATCAGTTGTGTTCTGATTGGCAGATAAAGGTGGCATGTGCTGCAGTCTCCTGCTCTTGGCACTTCTGCCGTATACATTCCTGACCTCCTTCCTCTATGTACTGTTTATTTCCAAAACATAGTCCTCTACTATCTCCACACAATAAAATTCTCCCCATTTAGGACTTATCACACTTATCTAATTGATTGGATCTAAGCTACAACGAAAGTGTGCCTGATATTTACTGTGGCCTGCCTGCCTGCCTGATTTAGATCAGCACCCGGCTGTGCTTTACGTCCTCGTCTCAGCGAAGGAGTCAAACTTTCTGTTTTTATAATAGTTCTGACAAATAATTCCGTCAAATAAATGTATCTCCAAATGTACGTTTCAGTCATTCTATACAATATTTAAGAAATTGCGATGAGATATATTAGTTGACACCTCTGGAAAAAAAATAAGAGAGCACTGCAAAATAATGAGTTTCTTATGTTTTTTTCTGTATTGGTGAGATGAATAGTTTTGTTTCATTTATTTTGTGAACTGCTGACAATATTTCTCCTAAATTACTAAATTAAAAACTATTGTTATTTAGAGTGTATATTTAGAGGAAATGACAACACATCAAAATAACCCATGCAGTATCTGCAGAGCTTTAATAACTCAAATAAAACAAAATGCAAATAATTTGTAAACAGATTGTGTTAATGCTTTGGCTAAATAACATTAAGAAATCAGTATTTGGTGGAATAACCCCGATCTGCAAGGGTTTTGGCTCCATGATCTCCACCAGTTTTTCACATTTCACATTACATATATATATATATATATATATAAAACAATCTGATAGCGGAGGCATGTGTTAGTCATACACAGAGCCACACACAGCTACAGCTACAGCTATATTTTGAGCATTGTCCAACCCGGTCCTTTCACCACACGCTCCCACTTTTATCTTTATTGATACAACAACTTTAATCCTGTCTGAACCAGCTGTAGTGGGCTCCCCTAATTGGGATATGTGAATTGCGACAAGCTGCCTCTAGTCCAACAACAGTGTAAGTGTGCTTGGTATTTACTGACACATGCCACATCAAGAGGCCAGCCTTGTTTGTAAACACGGGTCACGATGGGGGGGAGAGATAGTAAGCTCGATTAAAGATGCCCTGCAGCTCCATCAAGTGCAGGTGTGGGGAAAAACTGATCGCATCCAAAAGAGCAGATGTTCACGGGGGAACTCAGGACCTAACACTGAAAATACCGGCAGGGAGCTCCAAAAGGGGCAAAGCCTCGGCAGGATTCGGTTATGAACAGTTCCATCTCGTAACTGCCAAACACGTGTTGTTTGCATATAGATTAACAATCGGTACATGTTGCTGCAGAGTAATAAATCTGATTTATTTTTACTAGTTCTTCATAGGTGGTATTCGGATCGTTTCCTCTTTTGGATCCGATACAAAATTCACTAAAGCAAATTTGTGAAATCGACTCACAACACATGGCACACAACTACACATAAACCTTTACACACAACTGGTTTATTTATCTGCTTTAATCGCTCGCTGATATAAAATCGACGTTCCTGAAATTCTAAACCAGCGTGCTAAAATGAAAAAAAATTTTATTTTACATTTCACACTGATTATTATTATTTATATACTGCTAAAAAGAATCCATTGATTGAGAAGAGAATTTATACTTCACAAGTGAATGTTATTCATGTTAATTTATTTTATACTTTTTATTTATTTTTTAAACTGGAGTGAATTCGATTTTGTTTCCCATATTCCAGATTCACGCTGAATTTCAGAGCATGGTGAAATCCTCTTTTCTTTTCTTTTTTTTTTTTTACAGTTTTCTTTCCAGTCATCACGTGAAATCGTGTAAATGTTATTACGCAAGTCATTCTGCACCGAGAACTTCCAATTATACCAACTGTTTATACTACACAGGAAACCTGGAGCTTATCCCAGAGGACTTGAGAGAGCAGGAGATGGGGGACACCCAAGATAAGGTGCCAAAGACACAACTTTAAACACACTATGGACAATTTAGAGATGACAATCAAGCTGTAACACATGTCTTTAGACTGGGGAGGAAACTGGAGTACACAGAGGAAACCCTGGAATACATGAGGTGAGAACGGAACCCACAACCCCAGAGCTGTGAGGCGGATGTGCTAACCACTAAGCCACCATACCCACTTTAGGACACACACACAAAAAAACAACTGAATTCATGTATTTCTAATTTAGATTTTTGGTATTTTTCTCTTACTTACATTAGCTGGGAAAAATTAATTGATTGGCTATTTATAAATAGAATCTTTAAATAAATAAATAAATTAATTAATTAATTAATTAATTTAAATGATACTCACATGAGTAGAGCACGAGGTCTATACTGTGATATTCATGCTTTGTAAATATGTTATGAAGTACTGTTCATTTAGCAGCTATAAACTGAAACCGGCAAATCCAAAGAAAATAGAAATGATGTTAAATTAATAAATATCTATACTCATCTACATATATGTAATAATATCTAATATATGTATATCTAGTGAGTGTGTGTGTGTGTGTGTATTGTGAGTGTGCATAGATAGAGAGGGAGAGAGATATTCTTGTACTAATACAGAAATAGCATGTACAATAAGTTCAATAGTTCAGTAGTAGGTGAAAGTTCAACAGTAAGTCTATAAGCTACAGAACTTTTGGGTATCTCCCCAGTTATAATTCTCCTGCCCCAGCCTGCCTCTCTTTCGCTCCTTACACAGCAGACCCCTATAACTCATCTCCCTGCCCGTATCTTATGTTACCAGTCCCACGGGTTTGCCTCGAGATGTCAGAGTAAACAAACACACATAAACACACTCTCCAGAACATCACCATGGTCACAATACCATGAAACCCCAGTTTCCATGAATTCTATCGCCTGGAAAGAAGATTACAACGGATTTAGGGTGTAGGTTAAAAAAAAAAAAACCCTCTTGACAGCTCAGAGATAATGCTGATATTCTCAGTGATGCTTGCACTGGGTCAGAGAAATTGTAACTGTCTAGATACTTCAACTGTCTGAGATCCACAAGATTAGATTAGAATGGTGTGTTGAAATAAAAGTTTGTGACTGATCGTAATTCTGATCACAAGCATGTGACACGCGGTACCTGGATTTATACCACGTCCATTTGTTTTAAACCTTTTGGAAGTGTGTGTGTGTGTGTGTGATTATGTTGTGGTTACAAGGCGTAAGAATACAATGCAGTGAAAACAAGGGGTCTAATGGTGTCTAAGAGTTTATAAAACAAACAATAATTCAGCCTGCACATGCGGAGATGCGGTACGAATAAGGCTTTGAATCAGTGCCCAAAAAATAAAAAAGGCAGCTAGAAAGTTAACAGAAAGTGTTGGGTGAAAGCTGATAAAATAGACATGAAAGTGCGTCAAACTGCGTTACAACACTGGCTTCCAGACACACATTTACATATGCTGATGACACATTCAGTTCAGATCGCACCGACTGTACTGGGCCATGGTCTTCAGTTAAAGCCTGCAGCTGTGTGGAGCAGGGGGGAGGTGACTGCTGCTTACTGTGGAGAAAACCAAAAAGTCAGTCTCCATCATCACTGGCCACAAAGTCTTAAATGTCCTAGATCCTTCCACATAGCCCATAGCACCTGCGTGACCTTTTTAGCCTGGTGGCCAACTGTCTTTTAGTTGCCTTTCAGTCAGCTTTCATATTTATATCAGTCTAGGTAAGGATTAACATATCGGATTATTATTATTATTATTATTATTATTATTATTATTATTATTATTAACCATTGACGTGTTGTTCTGTTATTCATGTTAAAGCACATTATTGACTCATTCTTTATAACTAGGTGGGGGTTGTAATTATTAGATTGTTGAAACAGTTGGAAGACTCTGAAACCTAACCGAAGAGTCAGAATATCAGCAGAAGATTGATTCCAGTCTGACATTAATACCAGCGTAACATGAACCGAAATGTCTGACTTGCTTTGACCGAACGTTTAAAGTTAATGATTAGCGAGGTGACTAAAAGCAAAAAAGATGCTTGTGTCAAACGGGTGCTTGACACCAGGAGTTCATCGGTTATCAGTAGCTTACTCTACGTTAGAACAACAATAGATGGCTGCACTGATCTCCGATGGTGAGTGTACTGTTTCAGTGCACTCAAGTGTAGACCTGAGCTGACAGGAGTTTATGATCTGCAAAGCTGTCAAAGTCATGGAACAAGCCCCCACAAGCCTCCAGTGAAAGGAGAACACGTTGCCCCAAGGCTGGCCTGCAGACGCTCGCATAACTCGACACACACGCATATACTCTCACACACACACACACCATTTAAATGTCAGTCTTATGCAAATAAAGGTCAACCAGTAGTTCGTCTAAGTTTGACACCAACTTTTACATTTACGTACTCAACTGTCAGAACTGTTGTCTTCCCACAGAAAATCCTTATCATGATTTACAAACCTCGCTTTGCCCTCAGTACCAATCAACAGCGCAGAGAAGCTGCTGAGAAATTGTTCCGTTGACTGAAGGAAGCGCAGCACTGCATCTGTCCATCCTGTCCCCCAGGAGTAACAGAGTGTTTGCTGGCAGTCTTCA
Organism: Hemibagrus wyckioides; assembly: GCF_019097595.1. NCBI lineage: Eukaryota > Metazoa > Chordata > Actinopteri > Siluriformes > Bagridae > Hemibagrus > Hemibagrus wyckioides. The sequence goes on from NC_080727.1 coordinate 22,284,302, forward strand.
GACTCGGTTTCAGAAGATGATTAAAATCAATAAATCTCTTTCTACACCTGCTTTGTCACCTGCAACTGGCTGCGACATGCACTGCACCAGATTAGGAGGAAGAAAGTGAGGCAGAGAAAGTGAATTGCGCACCACAAGAACAGGCGTGGGGAATTTACTATTGGCTCATTCATGGTTTTGAGAGTAACTAAACTATGAAATGCATGATTATTTCCTGTGGATCAGAACTGCGCAGTGAGGCCCCCCTTTCGCTCTCTGAAACTGGTGGACGGCTGTTAAAGTGATAGTACAAAATGTGGAGCCAAAGTCAGGGAGTGGTAGGCGGTGAGGGTGTCACGATGGCGCGTGCTAATGCCAGCGAGACGAGGACAGGCGGCAGGTGCTCTGTTGACACAATAAACACTCACAAGGACAGTGCCAAACTCCAAATAAGACATCCCAACTTCCAAGAAGTGCTGCAGCCAGGCCTGGGCTCAGAAGAGGAAGTGTAATTACACACGCACAACATCAACTGCATGATTCAAGTGCTTTGCCTGCATCCTCCGTTCTTTTCCGTCTTACACGAGCAGCCTGGTACGTTAAGCGGGTCAACAGAGCAATGGAAAAAAACCAGAGGAAAATATGAAGAGATATGAAGTAGATATAAAGAGAGAGAGAGAGAGAGATAGAGAGAGAGAGCTTGGGGTTGTGAAAGAGTACAGTGCTTTGTAACTCCGAGCTTGTTTTGAATTACAACATCTTGATCACTGAGGCTTGTCACACATGAGCAATCATGTGAAAGGTCTATTATTTACGATGTGACAGAGAGAACAGTTAGAGCATCTGCACAGAACCTTAAATAAAAAATAAAAAAAAGGATAACCAAACAACACAGAAGAAAGACAGTATGAAAATCTTATGGACATTTATTACATGATTTCCTCACACCTGACAGAGGAACTGACGTAAGCTTGTTTAGCTGAAGAGTCTTGCTTAAGGGCACAAAAGTGACTCTATGGCAAGTTCTGGGGCTTGAACCTATAATCATCCGCATAGAACCTTAACCAGAGACCACTTCCGCTTAATGCTGAGCTTAAAACCCTCGAAACAGTGCACTAAACTAAAGATATCTGTTAATGAAATATCTGGTACACCTTCGTGGTGTGTTTTTCACTGTGGAAAATAACTATAGTGTTCCTTAAGTTCCTATTTTTATTATAAGTTACACACAAAAAAAAACATGACAGTGGGGGTTAATGAAAGTAGACACTCAGAGCTTTGGTAAATTGTAGTTTTGCTGTATTACTGTTTAAGTATTTCTGTTTTGCAATATATTCAAAGAAAAGTAAAATCAAATGTTTTTATCTGTGAAGTAAACGGCGATATTAAACCCATTTCTGCTTTCTGTGATCATCTAAGCATCTAAGATTTGAAGGCTTTATCTTCAACCTCTTAAATTACGCTTAAGGTAAGAGGAAAGAAACGTCTCACACAGAAAGACAAGTCCTGACTCATTTCATATCAGACTTGCCGTGTTAAAATAATCCATTTGTAAATAAACCAATTGAACTAATTGAAAATTGCCCCCTGAACGGAAAACCAGTTTTCTGAGAGCGAATTTTTAGGGAACAAATGACAACACAACCAAGAAATCCTTCTTGTCACCTAGAAACCTTTCTCTGCCCGCATTCAACAATGACAAAGCATAACAGTACGTTCACCAAAATACCGCCTAAGTCGTTTAGTAAACTGTTGAAGCTATGGGTGCTGGCTATGTCATTGTGCCCCTGGACAAAACTGACCCAGGGGTGTTTAACTCAGAGCTGTGTGTAATGTTGAGAGTAAACAGTGCAGCACAAGCCTGTCCACATGCCTGATATGTCCTTTTGACCGGGACTATGATCTCCATTCCTCATAAAAGTGCACTTTTCATGACGTTCTACATCTTAGTGTCCGTGAAAAGTACAGTGTCTATAAATCCACAAGGTTTGACTTGACACACACACAAAAAAAGAAAGCTGATGCTCAGTTTTGTTCTTCATGAAAAGAGGGTCCTGCTCCTTGATCCAAGCTTCCACATGCATCATCAATTCACTGAAGCTTAAAAGTAATGAAGGTGGCATATTCCTCAGTTATAATCCTCTGTGATCATAGAGAACATTTAAAACAAGAACCAAAGTGTATCTCATGTGTTTTCATCCAATGGAACCGTCTCATCCAGGGGGCATATTTCGTTTAATTCCACATTTTCCCCTCAATAAAAATCCTTTAGAGTACAAATCCTCATGATGAGCAGTGCTACTCTCAGGATTTGAAGCGTCTGACAGACTGAGAACTCCTCTCTTGTGCTTTTATACATGATTTGGGTAAAATAAATGCTAAAACACAACAAACATCATGAGACCGAGACCATTAATGACTATTTCAGCATGAGCTATTTAAGATGTCAACAGACAAAAACAAAGCGCCAGGCTTGAGAGAAATGAAAGCCAGTAGAAGTGGGGTCTGTTTATCAGTTTCAACAGCTAACACACAGATTGTTTCTGCACTAAACACAGCCATTCTATCCTAATTGTACTCATTGTGTCATCGTGGTCATGATTGTGTGTGTGCACAGGGAGAGCAGAGGAGAGGACTGCAAGAGAGGATCGTTTTTAAAATTCTTGCATTTAAACCATCTTAACTAAGTGTCTGACACTTAGTTAAGATGAGCAAAATGAGCAAAAGAGAGAAAGGACAGGGATAAGGGTTTTTTTCCTGACTGACACGATGCTGCCATCAAGTGGACTAAAGCACTGACAGACCAACAGGTGTTTGCTTCACTCTGACCAAAACCTGACCACACTAACCCAGGCAATGTATATACACAATCCGAATAATAATTTCACTGTAATCAAACAATTTAATTATTAAATAGTTATAATAAATTACAGGTGGGTGGCACACTGATGCAGTGGTTATCATTTTATTGACTATGAAAATGGCCTTCTCAATCTCCTAATGTGAATCCTAATTTTAAAAAATGGCACATGTACCAACAATCATGTTCACTGTATGTGTTTTAATCTTTTACCTCATTTTACAGAAGTGTGCCAATAATTCTCAGTGGGCTCTGTGTATGATGTGGTTGATGATGGTCCAGGTTAATTGGCTCAAGTCTAGATCCAGACTTGTCTCATTTACACGTCTAATGTATTGAGTAGTATGTATTAGAGTACTGTATAATAATATGCTATGCAAATTAAAACGAAACAGCGGTGTATTTTTGACATAAGTGGCCTGGGAAAATGTTTATCGTAGTTTAACAGTGATAGACGAGGAGCGAATGGAGGTCACGTGACTTCCGGCCGCAGTACGGAGGCTAGACACTACTGTCCTACATACAGTTTCTGCGGCACCTACATACAACCGACCCTATGGTTATCAGTTCATGACATTTCACTAAAACCGAAATAAAAAAAAAACCCGATTCGTTTATACCCAAGTAAATAAATCCCGTGGAAGTGCGCTACAAATTTCTCAATAGCTCCGAGCTGGAGCTCCATGTCGTCTTTCCAAGATGGCGGCTGCTATAGTGGTGCAAAAAGAAAAGCACGAAAACGGGCGGGATTTAGAAACCTTTCTAATATGCCGTAATATCGCAAGTCATTTTAGGGGTAATTCGTTCTGTACGTGTTTTTTTTTTCTTTCCTTATCATTCACACTTAATTACCAGACAGAATAATGTAGTTACAAATAAACCTAAGCACTAAACCATCCCATCGTATTCACTATCTATTTACACCAAGCAGGCATAACATTATGACCACCTACATTAGATCCCTGAACGTGAGCCAGCATTAACTTCTTCAGCAATTTCAGCAACAGTAGTTCATCTGTTGGATCGGATCACACGGGCCAGCCTTTGATGAGTCTCGGCTGTCCATGGCCCTGTCTCCTGTTCACCACTGTTCCTTTCTTGGACCACTTTTGATAGATACTGACCACTGCAGACCGGGAACATCCCACAAGAGCTACAGTTTTGGAGACGCTCTGATCCGGTGGTCTAGCCACCACAATCTGACCCTTTTTGGTCAAACTCGCTCAAATACTTACGCTTGTCCATTTTTCCTGCTTCTAACACATCAACTTTGAGGACAAAATGTTGACTTGCTGTCTGATATAGCCCACCCACTAACAGGTGCCATGATGAGGAGATACTCAGTCTTATTCACTTCACCTGTAGTGCTCACAATCTTATGCCTAATTGGTGTATATCCATACAGAAGCCCAAAGTTTCCCAAAACCTGTCCCTGGATTATCCCACGTCCTACACACTTAATCAAAATATAGTGTTTTCACTGTTCTACACACACCGAGTCAATCGATCAGATCATTAATTAACAGCCTAGTGGATGTGTGAGAGCAGAAGAAACACTTATATAACATTTATATAAGTATGGAAAAAAAAAAAAAGCTTAAGTTTACACTTTTCTGTTTTCTTAGGTCACATCTGAAGCAGTTCATGAAGTCTTTTTCAGATGGCCTGCTGTAGTCTAACCATTCATTAAAAAGTTATACACAAAAGAATAAAGCAACATAAGTTAATACAGAGTATAATAACCTTTTCTTGAGTATTTTACAAACAATGAACAAACAATGAGTTGATTTATTTTTCTTACACTTTATAGCGATGTTATTACACTCAGCTTTCACAGTTAACACAGATGATGGACAGATTATGGGCAACCTGTCAAAATGTGTTACATGTACTGCCCCCTACTTCGAATCAACAATGTGCTGGCATAACCATGGGCCATTTTTTTTGCACAAGAGTTAAAGTTAATTAACGTGTTTTAGAAAGCACCGATTTGAAGATTTTCCTACATATCTTCTCAAAAGGCCCAACAGTCCAAAAACAATAAGATATTCTTCCAAATAAAAGCAATAATCTAAAACAGATGCTGAAAATAGTGACAAAACAAACACTCTTAATACAAGAGGACAGATTCAACCCATGTTTCAGCCAAAAAAAATATATATATAAAAATGAATCGGTCACTATTTCTGCTGATCATACGAGAAAACCTGAGGTCATTGACCAAATCAACAACCTTCAATAGTCCATGAAGCACAGAGGAAGTGAATTAGGTGGTATAACTTCTAAACATCCCACCAATTCAATAATGACTTAATGTCTAAGTCACATACAGTGTGCATGTTCACGCAGAACAAGCAGAAACTCATAAAGGCTTGGGCAGAGCAGAAACTTCCTCCAGACACTCATCATAAGCCTCCTTGTATTCTTCATGTGGTTTGATCATGATCACACAAGTGGGCCTTTTTGAACCAGCTGAGGATCCCAGGTCCTGGAAAGAAATAAAACGCACACGTTAAGTCCGAACGTATGAAAAGTGTTTCAGTGGTAGGAGTTTATGAAACACATCATTAGGGCAGTTAGTCAAGTCATGATTAAATGGATATTTCAGCAAACATTCTATCACTGACCACTTTCGATGGAATGTAAGCATAGGGCAGATTTCTGTCCTCACACATGATGGGTAAGTGGCAGTACACATCAATTGGAAGCGTATCTCCGGCGAGGACCACAATCCTGAAAAGAGTAAGAATACTTAGTGATGGAATAAATGATATATTATGCCAGAAAACCGACTTTCACCCTTTAAAAAATGATGTTGCAATATATGGAAAATGTGTGATGCAAATACTGACTGGTTAAATCCACAACTGTGGTTGATATCTGCACACACTACCTATCTATCTGTCTGTAACACTTATTCAGCACAGACCCATTCAACAGAGGGACAAAAATGTGCAGTGGGTGTTTTTATGTTAATGTATAGCTTGATCTCATCTGGATTAAAAACTTGGACAAATGGGAAAATTGACACTAAAAAGTGGTTTGCATCAACTAAATCTCTTCCACTAGACTTGTAGTAAACAGTCTAGGCCTAATTTCACTGTCAAATGCAATAACTTGGTAATGAGGGTAAATAATCAACTTCAACTAAACACAGTTTTATATAAACAACTAAAAACAAATGACAAAAGTATTGTTTATATTATAAACCATCTGAAATTTGCTCCATCTCTGAAATATCTGCATTATATTCATACAATACAACCTGGTGCAAAAGAGAGAGAGAGAAAGATAGATAGATAGATAGATAGATAGATAGATAGATAGATAGATAGATAGATAGATAGATAGATATTCTGGAATTTCCTTTGGGATCAACTAAGTATCTATCTATCTATCTATCTATCTAGAGAGAGAGAGAGAGAGAGAGAGAGATAGATAGATAGATAGATAGATAGATAGATAGGAATTCTTCTCAGAGAGAGAGAGAAAGATAGATAGATAGATAGATAGATAGATAGATAGATAGATAGATAGATAGGAATTCTGGAATTCTGGATCAACTAAGTATCTATCTAGAGAGAGAGAGATAGAGAGATAGATAGATAGACAGACAGACAGACCCTTACCCCTTTTCTCCCTTGTTGATGAATTTCTGTACTTCTTTCACTCCTCGGCGGATCTGTTTCTGCTTGGCCGCTGAAAAATAATAATAAAAAACATGTACATGACTAATAGCTTGAATTTCACTAAACATGCAATAAACTATTTTTGCTTAAACGCATGCGATATTTTTTCATATTTCAACAAGAGTGCGGCTTCAGTTCCTATATTCTGTTCGGAATGATAGTTTTAGTTAAATTTATAATAAGGATGCAGAAATTCTCACCTTTTTTCACACACTTGTACAACTTCTTGCTTAATTTGCGCGAGGCCAGCGGGTTAGCTATGGGGTTTATATTAGCTAGTAACTCCTGGTAGGATTTCTCCGTCCCTCCCGTCTCCTCCTCGGCAGCACTCTTCTCTTTCTTCGTCTTGGTCATATTTACAAGAATAAAAATAAAGACAGAAACTTTAACAAGTTCCCTCAACGATTGTTGTTTCTCTGAAGAACACACACGTGCTGCATCTACTAGTGTGCTTCCGGTTCTCGTTCTCAACTTCCACACACTGCCCCCTAGCGCCCCGGGACAGACCACCACCCCCCCAATCTATACTATATTGCCAAAAGTTTTGGGACGTGTGCCTTTACCTGCACATGAATGTAATATGGAGTTGTCCCGCCCTTTGCAGCTATAACAGCTTCAACTCTTCTGGGAAGGCTTTCCACAAGGTTTAGGAGTGTGTTTATGGGAATTTTTGACCATTCCTCTAGAAGCACATTTGTGAGGTCAGGCACTGATGTTGGACGAGAAGGTCTGGCTCACAGTCTCCACTCTAATTCATCCCAAAGGTGTTCTATGGGGTTGAGGTCAGGACTCTGTGCAGGCCAGTCAAGTTCCTCCACAACAAACTCACTCATCCATGCCTTTATGGGCCTTGCTTTGTGCACTGGTGTGCAGTCATGTCGGAGTTCAATTCAATTCAATTTTATTTGTATAGCGCTTTTAACAATGAACATCGTCTCAAAGCAGCTTTACAGAACATAGGAAACAAAAAAAATGCAAAAAGTCCTAGATGTTATACAAAATCATCCCTAGTTAGCAAGGCTGTGGCGACTGTGGCAAGGAAAAACTCCCTTAGACAGTATGTGGAAGGAACCAGACTCAAAAGGGAACCTCATCCCCATTTGGGTGACACCAATGAGTGTGATTATAAATGATTATAAACACCGAAGAGTGTGTCCTTTCTGCAGTTATGTACAGTCTACAGAATGTTAGTGTGTGTATTAATTAGAAGGTTGTTGTCATCCTTGAAGTCCACATAGTGTCAGCAGCGATGCTTTGATATACCCAAATCCTCACGAAGCAGAACCCAGCTGGAGCTGGTCCATCTCTGGATGCCTCAGGATCCTCGCAGAGTTGGCCTCTGTCTACTGGAGCTAAAAACAAGTCATTTGTGATTTTAACTAGCGCAGTTTCTGTCCTATGATGGGGCCTGAAACCTGACTGAAATTCTTCGAAGATGTTGTTTTCCTGTAGGAAGGAGCATACTTGAGCTGACACCACCTTTTCTAATATTTTAGATATAAACGGAAGGTTTGAAATCGGTCTGTAATTTGTTATTTCATTAGGGTCTAAATTCAGAAGAGGCTTAATGACTTAAAGAGGTTTAGGGACGTGACCTAAATATAGCGAGGAATTAATAATGTTTAGAAACGGCTCTCCAGCTGCATGTATCACATCTTTCAGTATTCTAGCTGAAATCAGATCTAACAAACACGTTGTTGATTTAGCCGTGGTGATAAGTCTATACAGCTCTTCCTGTCCTATACCTGTGAAGCATTGTAGCTCTAGATGTGGAGCTTTAGACTGGACTGGATCACTGGGATACTGTCAGAGGGTGAACATCCATTATTTTGTTCCTTGTACTATCAATTTTTTCAGTGAAGAAGTTCATCACTACTAAACTGTGATGGAATACTCTCTCCAGATATCTGAGGTTTTGTTAGTCTAGCCACTGTACTAAATAAGAATCTGGGATTATTCTGGGTTATCAGTTTGCTCAGATGCTCAGCCCTAGCAGCTTTTGGAGCTTTTTCGCTCGAGGTTACGGGTTGCCCTCTTGAGGGCGTGAGTATGACTATTATACCATGGTGCAGGTGTTTAATCTCTGACCTTTTTTAATCGGATGGGGGCAACAGTGTCTAGCGTGCTGGTGAAGATAGTGCCTATGCTGTTAGTCACTTCATCTTGATCATCTGCATTTAGGGGTCTGGTAAGAATTTGAGACAGATCCGGCAGATTACTTGTGACTTTAGTGGTTGGATTAATATTTCTACCAAATCGATAACCTGGGGAGACGCAGCTAATATGTTCTACAGGTAGAGTGTACACCACAAGGTCTGTGATATCATCAGTTTGAGGTAGAATATCTATATCAGTGACATCAGTTCCATGTGATATCATTAAATCTAGCGTATGATTAAAATGATGACTTGGTCTAGTAATGTTTTGTTTAACCACAAAGGAATTTAGTAGATCCAAAAATGCGAGTCCTAAAGCATCATTAGCATCGTCTACATGAACGTTAAAGTCTTCTACACTTATCAAATCAAAATGAATCAATAAATCTGACAGTAGATGTGCAAATTCTTTAAGAAAATCAACGTAGGGCCCGGAGCAAGATATAGCAGGGAATTATGTATGTCAGTAAGGGCAAGCACTTCAAATGAGTTAAACCTGGGTCCTGTTTTCTGAGTAACGGTAAGAAAATTGTTATAGATGGTTACAACACCACCTCCACCACCAGTCTGATGGGGCTCATGCTTATAGACATATCCTCATTCAGACCAATGTAATCATTTGGACTAAGCCAGGTTTCAGTAAGGCAGAGTGCATCAAGACCCATGCATCATGAATTTCCCTTTGGGATGAATGAAGTATCTATCTATCTATAATCTGAGATCATTTCATTAACAATAAGTGCTTTAGGTGCAAGGGATCTAATGTTGAGAAGCCCAAACTTTAGAAATAGTTTTCTTGGTTGCTTATTAGACCCTTTTCTGGTTTTATGGCGATTAGGTTATTTTGAGCACTATTCGGGGAACAGACACAGTTTCTATAAGACGAACTACGTGTGACAAACGGTCATCCCCAAACTGTTCCCACAAAGAGCATGAAATTGTCCAAAATGTCTTGGTATGAAGCTGGAGCATTAAGAGTTCCTTTCACTGGAACTAAGGGGTACAGCCCAACACCTGAATTCAATGATCTGGAGGGGTGTCCCAATACTTTTGGCAATATAGTGTAGCTTATGAGTTCTATTAAAACATGAAAAGCACACTTGTGTTTGTTGTAACGTAAATGTTTTATAATCAGAGCGACACTGATAGAATACGGACAAATAATTACACGCCGTTTTACATTTTAATATTACTTTAACAAACAAAAAAAATAATGAGTGAGAAACATGTCATACATCACTGATATCATGCACACAAAATACAAATTTCCCATATGCAACTTCAGGCAAAGTCTAATCCACACTGGACTGTGAACTACACCAGACTGTAAAACTTAAAGATTGCATAAGTTAAAATATAAATATAAACAAACAGGGTTTTTCTCTACCTCGTGTGGACTTCATATACCAATGTAAGGTGCACCGTATGTTCGAAGCTAGACGATTATTCATCAAGCAAACGCTAAGGTGTGTTATTCTGACAATCCTGATCCATCATTAAGGCACAAAACCATAAATGTTTACAAATTGTCAGTATAAAGCATCATTACTCATTTTGTCCTTCTTCTTCCATCATATAGAGGGGAAATATTCTCCTAAATAGAAATATCACCATAGTGCAAGCCTTTGTATTAATACTAACAAGGGGGTGTTTAACTTTTTGATAACTAAGGGGGGGGGGTTATCCCAAAAATAAACAAGGTCCAGTGAGTGACGCTAGTTTCAATTTAAGGTAGAAATAAATATAAGCCAGTTTTCAGAAGGATTGGCCTCTTTTTTTTCCCTCATATATATATATACACAAATACTGTCTTATTTTCAGTACCAAATGAACCACAAAAAATAAAAATTATATATATAAAAAAAAGGGATAATACAAAACGTAACAAAACAATATGTTCAAGAATCAAACCTGTAGACTGCAATAAATTAAAAATAAAACCTTATTGTAAACTACACAAATGAACAAGCATCATAGGCCCTATTTAATTTGGCACCAAGAAGCTAAAATCATCTGATAACATCTTTTCATTTAATAAAAGGAAAAACAGAGCTATGTGAATGCGTGGACCAATCTTCAGACACGATCAAGAAACGAAGCTTATTTTGTGAATGGCATGAAAATTGCATGCATATTAGGAGATCTGCGTGGCTGGTATGAACGTGTATAGATTAGAAATAGAGATTAAATAAATATATTGTTAGCAACACATTCAAGCGATGGGGGGAGAAAGAAAAAAAAAAAAATCAGCCTGTTATAGACATGAACAGCATGTCCGTGTAGCTCAATTCAGTATGAAAATAGTGAACCTGCCAACACTGGGCAGTTTACTGAGGTCGTCAGGGGCGGATCAGGCTACGTTGGCGTTCGCATTATAAATGAAACGCGGCCAGTGCATCTCACACCACCTCCAAAAGATGCCTTCGACCCCGTTCACACTTGTACTCGTCATCGCCCACGTGTGCTCTGATTATCCGAGGCAAATGTTATGATGCAGTGTTTCAAAAATGCTATATTTATATTTACATATAGTGTGCGTGTGCGCGCACACATACATATTCCCAAATTTCCTCTAGGGCAGGGGTGTCCAATCTTATCCAAAAAGGGCCGGTGTGGGTGCAGGTTTTCATTCCAACTGAGCAGAAGCCACACCTGAGTCTACTGAAAGCCAAGATCAGTTGATTAGACAGTTGGAATCAGGTGTAGCTTCTGCTTGGTTGGAATGAAAACCTGCCCCCACACTGGCCATTTCTGGATAAGATTGGACACCCTTGCTCTAGGGGATCAATAGTTTGGATGAAAGCAGAAAAAGGACAAGAGTTAAGTCAATACAAAGTTATTTGAGAGTAATCAAGAGTCCTGCGTTTTCACAGCGATCCCCACACTTGCATGGCGAATAGTGCGCCCATGCAGCGTGTAACCGTCTAGCTTCACAGTGGCAATGGTACCGGGTTCGAGTCCTTCAGCTGGCGTATGGCACACTATCTGATGCTGGTAAGGGTCGTATGCACCGCCCACAGGACTCATCTTCTCCAGCCCATGCTTGGTAAACACCTGCTGCAGTTTGTCCTTTATTTCAGTCAGATTCTGAGTGCCCTGTACGACGTTCATGCCTCCTGCAGCATTGTCCAGCAGGTCAGCCACCTCCACTAGGTCACGGCAGAAACTTTGAATTCCTTTGAGAGCCATTTAAAAAGAGAGAGAACCATTAACATTTATGCCGGCAAAAAAAAAAACATTAGACATCTTTTCACTGGAGAACTTTAACCACAAACTGCTCCTCTTGGTGATTTTCTAGCACCACAATCACACCAACAAGAAGAGAAATCACAATTGTGATTTGTTTCAGATATTAGAGACAATAATTTGTACATAATGATACCATTAAACATTGGGTGTGTGGGACGGATCATCCGACTTCACATTATTTCCTACAGGAAAATTCACTTTGCTATACGAGCTTATTGGATTACGAGCACTTTTCCGGAATGAATTATGCTCGCAATCCAAGGTTCCACTGTACATAACTGGTTTTGCATGGCAGCTTTCAAAAGCTATTTTAAATGCTTGCAACATTTCTGTTTTTGTTCGAAACAGTGCTCCATTTCCTAAATACACTATATTGCCAAAAGTTTTGGGACACTCCTCCAAATGATTGAATTCAGGTGTTGTGTTTCAGGAGTTTGGGCTCCACCCCTTTGTTCCAGTGAAAGGAACTCTTAATGCTTCAGCTTCATACCTAGACATTTTGGACAATTTCATGCTCTTTGTGGGAACAGTTTGGGGATGACCCCTTCCTGTTCCAACATGACTGCACACCAGTGACCAAAGCAAGGTCCATAAAGACATGGATGAGTGAGTTTGGTGTGGAGGAACTTGACTGGCCTGCACAGAGTCCTGACCTCAACCCCATAGAACACCTTTGGGATGAATTAGAGTGGAGACTGTGAGCCAGACCTTCTCGTCCAACATCAGTGTCTGACCTCACAAATGCGGTTCTAGAGGAATGGTCAAAAATTCCCATAAACACACTCCTAAACCTTGTGGAAAGCCTTCCCAGAAGAGTTGAAGCTGTTATAGCTGCAAAGGGCGGGGCAACTCCATATTACATTCATGTGCATATAAAGGCAGATGTCCCAAAATGTTTGGCAATGTAGTGTAGCATTATGTATAAGATTTACTCTCTATGTTAGGAGGGTAAATCATTTAGACATTAACCCTAGAATTTGTTGAATATGCACTGGAGGTTCTACACAATGTTTTCACACAGCTACAAATTTCCCAAAATGTGCACTGTGTATAAAACAGGCTACTTTTGCAGACACACACTTCCCATTTTGATGATGTCAGCATGCGGATGAAAAGTTCAGTGCATTGCTAACTTACTAAAAAATAAACAAACATTATATAACCGTTATCATGCATGCACCAGTGGAAAGGTGGCTCAAAGCACATAGCCTTACCAAAGGTCTTTGCGTCCTCCACAAACTTCTGAGTTCTTCTCCGAACGGTGTCCGAGTCAGCCAAGGCTCTTTTGTAACGTTGCTGTCAAAAACACAGAAACTTCACATTAATTCAAATTATGAATCTACTCACAGCTTGTACAGGTGATATTTGCGTCGTTACTTGATTTGACCGAGAGATCGGGTCACCACAAACATTTTGTAAGCAAAAGTCTTACAACGTGGAACATGCAAGCTCACATCGATGTCTTTAGAGTGTATTTATTCATTCAAGGGGATACTAAACGAAGGAACCTTTCCAAATAACCGCTGTAACAGACAGAAGTAACTCACAGTGAGATCCCGGACCTGCTCCTCCAGCTTATTGGCTTTCATCTCCAACATCCTGACATGTGTTACAGAGAGACTCTGCTCATCATCACCATCGTCATTGTGGCAGTCGTCTCCCGTAGTGCGCCTCTCTGCAGCGGTGCTGGAGAAGCCAATACGAGTGCTAGTGTACAAAAAGGAACAAAAAAACACATATTTACTCAAGTAAGAGTGTTCTCAGAGGTTAATGTGTACAAAGTGATAAGGACACTGAGATAAACAACACCGGTTGGCTATTAACAGGAATACAGAATCGTGTATATGTGGACACACAGCGAGGTCCGTGAATATTTAGACACTGACAAACTTGTTTTAGTTGTCTAACACTGTATTCTGAAAAAACGAGGGTTTTATAGTACTTTATACAAAATCTGGCCATCTGTTATGAAGAGTATTTTCTTCACCAGGGAACGAATCTAGCACAGTGCTACCAAATAGTTGTAATGTTATTGCTATCCCTCTGATTAGTTTGTTTGGATTTTTCAGCCACGTTACAGCTTCGATTTATCGGCAGTGACAGCCCTTTAGACTTCACATGGAGAGTACACAGCAACACAACACTTGGAAATCAAATCTAGACTTTTCCAACTTCAACATACTGTCGTAGACTGATAAGATAAAAGAATAACATTGTCGATGTCCATGTATTTTTGGACCTTCCTGTATACAAAGTCCCCTCTGAAAGTATTGGAACAGCAATAAAAATTCAGCATTTTCAGATGTTTCAGTGTGGACAAACAACTTTTGGGAAAGACTGAAAACGATAAAGTGGACACTAAGCGTTTTTTTAGACCCGGGTTATAGTGCAGACGTAGCCTAAACGTGTTGCTGAATCTAACAGCCATATTTAGCAGAATTAAAACATTCGTAAACCTGGAAAAAAAAGCCATTCTATCTATTGTCTAGTGGATCTGAAGGACAACAGTGTCCCCAACATCAACCGCTAAATTATAAAGCGCTTATCAGTCTCACACCCCCTTAAAAAACAGGTTTACGCCTAATTCTCAGCCTCGCTTCAGTGACTAAATCTCATAAGGAAACTACGGATTTGTGCTTTCTGAGTCCTGCAGGTCCTTTGTCCTTAATGTAGTCTCCTGGAGTTTGTTCCTCACCGCTGTCACACATCCAAATCTACATCTGTAAAGCTGCTTTGTCACCAGGTCTATTGTTAAAAGTTCTACACAAATTAAATCGAATTGAATCGGTCAGGTAAAACCGAGCGAATAGGTCATTTTGTCACTATGGACAATTTGTCACCCCCCTTTACACTGTCCATTAAGTGAAAAGGACCTCCCACAGGGCTACTTTCTCAACACAGCAGTGACACCGACATAGTGCGCGTGTGTGTGTGTGTGTGTGTGTGTGTGTGTGTGTGGTCCTGGTATGAGTTTATCAGGCACAGCAGTATTGCTGGCAGTCTTAAAATACTCAGTGTATACCGAATGCCAGTTTATTAGGCACACCTTGACTAGACATTCTAACTTAAATAAGAGTATATTTCACTTTTACATTAATACATTACCGTCGTTTTAAATCCGGATCACATCTAATTTTTTTAAAATAACCTCTACGAAAAGGTAGACCGGATAGAAACAGCAATGAAATTACAGCCTATAAACATGTTTGCACGTTTAGCGCCCTGTGTTGAATTACGTGAGCTAATGTTGCTAAGGCCATAACATTACTATTTTAAGTCTCGAGACTCGGCTAACTAGCAACGTCGTAAATTTACTGGCACCGACTTCGAAATAAACATGTTATCAGGACACATGCGGGTTAAATTTGCAAACCGGGGTGTTTTGTGGATAGTTAGACATTTTACATTTGGTTTAAAGCTCGTTTGTTGGTTAGCCGTTCCGATTCTGTTTATTTAGCTAGCCGACTAGTTAGCGTTACACGTCCTCAGCGATTAGCCTCGTGAAATAAGGTTTTTATAATAAATGCATTTTCTGATGGTTATCGCAACACTATGGTTTACAAATACGTTTATATATATGAATATAAATGCATTTATATATAAACCCGCTAGCTTATAACGTTATCCATGTTATTGAAGGTCACACAGTCTAATAAAGTGGCGTACAAGAGTGTTAAAAAACAACTATGTGAGTTAACGGATTTGGATATTTACATCTGTCTATAAACAACAACAAAAAAGCGTTTCCTTACCTGACTCTGCAGAGTTTTGTCGGTAAAGTACCTAAATGGATCGCTTTTTTCCCACACAAAGACAGAAAGCAGACGGCCATTTGTCGCAAGCTCAGTTCGCTAATGCTACATCAGGGTCTGAGGTGGCGAGGACGTGTCTCATTCACACCCTGAGGAGTGCGCACTTCAGCCAGCACTGCGCCCCTGGCAGACTTTAAACCAACAAAGCTGACCAATAACGCGCTGTTCTGAGAGATGTCCGAGGCGAATATGTAACTGACCATCAAAACGTGACGTTTTGTCATGTGTCAGTCAGCACTGACTTATGGCTTGTGACTGTAATTTTAGTTTCATATTCAGACATTTCGGGGATTTACAGTCACGACATCTGGTCTTAAAATGGAGACTCACTCAACTCCCAGTAGTTTCTACAGCAGCTGCATGATATTGTACAAGCCATTTCAAATGTATTTCATATTAAATCATTAGAGAGCTGTGGAGAAGGTGCACAATACTGCAGATTGTTTCGGGAACAAGCATCTTGAGTGTTCAGAAGCTATTCTGACCATATAGTGGAGGTGGTAGCTCAGGTAGTTAAGGCTCTGGGTCGTTGACCGGAAGATTGGGTTAAAGCCCCAGCACCGCCACGCAAGGCCCCCAACCCACCCTGCTCCAGGGGTGCTGCATCATGACTGACCCTGTGCTCTGACCCCAACCCTTAAGGATGGGATATGTGAAGAAAGCATTTCATTGTGCACTAATTTATATGTGACAAATAAAGACAACTTCATTTTTTCTTTCCAAAAAAAAAAAAAAAAAATCCATTAAAACTCTATAGTAATAGTTCAACTGAGAATATTTGCTAGAAGATGAGAAGAAGAGTATTTGCTTTATAAGGAGATGTGTAATGTTGTCCAAATTGTTTTAGATCAAGTATTCAGAATGAATATTTTTACAAATAAAAAATCCATGACATTTTGTAATAAAGAGTTCAATTCACTAAATTAAGACGTGTAGCGCATTAGGTGCACACTGTGCCACAACTTGTTTCTTGGATTGTCATATTGATTATTTATATAGTGATTATTTTTTTCTATATTAAAAAACAATGCATTACTTGGGAGCAATTTCTTTGTTTACATTCCTTGCAAAAAATCAATTTTTGTACTTTATCCTATCTATAAATCAGAGTAGTGACACAATTAGGCCACTATGATGCAATACATTTACATACATAGACACAAATATATACAAACAAATAAAACAAACAAATAAAAACATGGAAATATTCGAACTACATTGTGATATACATAGGATTCAATTCAGCCGTGCATTAATGATTAGACTGATTACCTTGAGGACACTGAGGGCCATTCTCAGTATTATAGATCTACATAGAAATCAATATATTCTCAGGATTATAAACAGCATCAATTACCAGAAACAGCCAAAGGTCCAGCAACTGAAATCTAGTGAAGACACAAAAAATATGAACGTTTATTATGAATGAATATTTCATAATATGAATGAATATTTACTAAATAAATTGAAAAAAATGTATATGGCGCAATTCGTGCTCAAAAAGTCACAAGAAGTCTCAATATAATAACGTCAGAGAGTATTTTCCATATTCCCTGAATCATCGTGGCCTTTTGTGTATATTTTCCGTGAGAGATTTTCTGAAAACATTCACAATCTAACCAACAGAGGAGAATAAAGTTTTATCAGAATAAGAAATTAATAGTTAATCACTTTCTGGAACCATAACTAACTATTTACATATTTACAAAATGCTTTAATTTCTATGAAGTATAGTGACCAGTGCTCGGTTGTTGAGATTGTAATCAGTGATTGGTCGTTGAGAACAGTGTTGATCAGTGATTGGGTGTTTAGTCATTGTGAACAATGGTGATCAATGTTTAGTCGATAAGAACAATGGCTCATGCAAGAGAAACTCTCTCAGTCTTTACAAACCGTTGGTGAGATAAAGATTTGACCAGCAGCTTTTAGAGCAGAACCGAGTGCAGTACAAATGACTAGCATTTTTATTTATTGCATTTTATTTATGATTTCTACCATGTTCTGTTCAACAGTATTATCCTTCACTTGTTTTTTCATGTTTTTGGCACAGTGGTGATGAATCAACAAATGAATTAAATCTTAACATTTATTCCTGACCTCAACCCCATAGAACACCTTTGGGATGAATTAGAGTGGAGACTGTGAGCCAGACCTTCTCGTCCAACATCAGTGCCTGACCTCACAAATGCTCTTCTAGAGGAATGGTCAAAAATTCCCGTAAACACACTCCTAAACCTTGTGGAAAGCCTTCCCAGAAGAGTTGAAGCTGTTATAGCTGCAAAGGGCGAGACAACTCCATATTACATTCATGTGCAGGTAAAGGCAGGTGTCCCAAGACTTTTGGCAATATAGTGTATGTTTCTTGCAATTCTTCTCATTTTACTTGGGGCATTTTTAATGAGTTTTCTTTTTAATTGGTGTTGTAACGTATTAACTAAAGCCTCAACAAATGGCACCAAACAATTTATGGTGAAGCTATATAACTCATCTTTATTTGTTCAAAATGTAACATTTATACATATTTGCTTGAAGACACAGACCCATATATCAACATTGAGATTATGGATATGGTTTTATGTACAGTGATAAAAAATAAATAAATAAACACCGTCAATTAAGTGCCATAGTGTAAAAGAAAGAAAGCAGACTTCTCAAAATGACTTCTCAAAATGACTCACTAGATACAGAGTTTGTGTATAATAGAAAGGCATGCCATGACACTCTATTCCAGTCCCAGTGGAGGGATTTAATAAATTCAGTGCTGTAAACACAGACACAACACACTGCTGCTGCTTTTATAAAATCTCTTTCCCTTTTTTAGCCTTCTTATACACCGACCAGGCATAACATTATGAGCACCTGACCCGTCCTGCACTGTGTATTCTGACCCCTTTCTATCAGAACCAGCATTAACTTCTTCACCAATTTGAGCAACAGTAGCTCGTCTGTTGGATCGGATCACACGGGCCAGCCTTCTCTCCCCACGTGCATCAATGAGCCTCGGCTGCTCATGATCCTGTCCCCGGTTCACCACTGTTCCTTCCTTGGAGCACTTTTGATAGATACTGACCACTGTAGACCGGGAACACCCCACAAGAGCTGCAGTTTTGGAGATGCTCTGATCCAGTGGTCTAGCCATCACAATTTGCCATCCCTTCGTCAAACTCACTCAAATCCTTACGCTTGTCCATTTTTCCTGCTTCTAACATCAACTTTGAGGACAAAATGTTGACTTGCTGCCTAATATATCCCACCCACTAACAGGTGCCATGATGAAGAGATCATCAGTCTTATTCTCTTCACCTGGCAGTGGTCATAATGTTATACCTGATCGGTGTATTTTCCATAAAATTATAACTACAATACACTTTGAAAATACAATCTTTTTTCATTTCAGCATCTTTGATTGGTTTTCTCCAAAAGGGTCTATTAGTTTCTAATCCTCTTGTGCAATTTATATGCCTGTATAATTAATGATTATTATTATTAGTAGTATAATAAACAGATGTGCTTTCTGTCTTTGTACTGTGTGTGTATGAACAATTTGTGTTTTTAGGCACTGCTCAGAAGAGAGTGTTATTACTATCTACTGTCTCAGATGATGTTTTGCCTAAGATCATAGTGACTAATTATTAAGTATCATCAGATAATAGATAAGACAATAGGCTCATTGTATTTCTGGTTCAATTTGTATGGGAACTGCTAATTAGGTGGCCAGTATGGCTGAATGATAATGAACAGTTAACCAATATGCCTAGTGAGAGAGAAAAGAAACAGAGAAGGAAAGCCTCTGGCCACAGGTGGATCAGTAGTTTTGGAGCATATATATATATATATATATATATATATATATATATATATATATATATATATATATATATATATATATATATAAATTTTACACAATCAGCTGCTGAATCCCAGGAATCCACTGACTCGTATCAGTCCACTTTACTGAAGTCTCTTCAAACAACCAAACAGTCCTTACAGACTTTACATCCAGTCAAGTCCCCTTCTTTGATTCCCATTCCTAAAGATAGATAGACAGAATATATGTAATATTTGTTGGATTGCAAGTCTCAATTTGTTTGTTTAATTGTTAGTTTTTGTAACAGTACCTTGGCTTTCTGCATGACATTTCCTCTGGTGGACGCACAGATGGAAGGTGGACGTTTACGCATCTCAACTGCACAGTTCACAGGTAAGGAGGCCTCAACGTAAGTCGTTTCAACTCTTCTGGCATGAACCTGTGACAAAGGATAGTAACAGGGATAAATTTCTAATGCATAAGGCAAAATCTAAGCACAATACAACATGAAATGCAGCTTTATTTATATATCCAGAAGTCCTTCAAAAGATTAATTTGATTTTCAATAAAAGTTTCTTCATTTTAATTCCCTATTTCAGCTCACTGTTATCACCAATAAAAATGGTTAACAATCCATCAACAAAAGTTGGTCAAGGAAAGGGGTTCTGAAAGTTTTTGGTGACAGAGACCCTTTTATCTGTAAATAAATTTCTCATAACCTTTAGCACAAATTGATATGATGACCATAAACCAGTGTTTTGTTGGTTGCTGTATCGTTAAAGCCATAACGTTAAAACCACTGACAAGTGGAGTGAATGACATTAAAATCCCACCACTTTACAGATGCCACATGTTTACTGCAAAACATTTCCTGTGTAATGTAATAAGTATATCCCCGTGCCTGTGTGGGTTTACTCCCAAAAACATGTACATTAGGTTGATTGGTGATTCTAGATTTCATATAGGAGTGAGTGTGAGTGTGTGTGGTTGTCTGTCTATGTGTGTGTGTGGCCCTGTGATGGTCTGGTGACCTGTCCAGGGTGTACCCCTGCCTTTCCCCCAATGTGCACTGGGATAGGCTCCAGCAGATCCCCATGACCCTAATTAGGAATAAAGCGGGTATAGAAAATGGATGGATGGATGTAATAAGTATGCGATTTGAGACAAGGTTTCAGGTTTTGAAGAACACACACCCTGTTTGCAGGTTTGCTCTCAGCAGGAGCCCCCAGCTCGCCACTCGCCACAGACTTCTTCAGATTCTCCTTCACTTCAGTGAGACGCAGCTCCAGATCCACTCGCTCAGCCTCCTTCCCTCTGCAGCTCTCTTCAAGCTGAGCCAGTTGCTTTTCCAAATTTTTCTGCCGTTCACCTATATTCACATCGCACACAAAGATTTAGAATTATATGCCACCCTTTTGCCAGTAGGTGGCACCAGCACATAGTAACCTTTTCATGTGGTCGCTCATGCATGGCTACCAATTTCACTACTCTTGAAACTTTAAAATGTATTGATGTTTTAGTTGTAGTGTCACCTGTGGCATCCTTAAGCTGCTCTTTCACCTCCTTTCTCTCTTTGCGTAGCGACACCAGCCTTTTTCTGATCTCTTCCTTCTCTTTCTCGAGCTGCTCTTTCTCGTTCAGGTATCTCCGCGCATCTTCTTCTGCTCTCGTCTTCCCGTATTTACCGTACTGAGTCACAGCTGAGAGGAAAAGATAATCAGATAGTAAGACAGCAAGATAAGTGACCGGTATTCATTCAGAAGGCCGGTTTATTGAAGAAGTAAGTGGAGACTCACAAGAGCCGTGTCTTTTCACTGTGACTTCGGAGTTGCTCTTTGTTCTGTCAGTGCTGGAGAAAGAAGAGCGCTTCACCCGAGTGCCTGATTTGGGCTGAGTCTCCTCTACCTGATAAAGTCATTATGGCAGATGGAGAGAGCAGAGAGACAGGATTATTTATCACAGACATCATGAGTAGGAGTAATAGGAAACAGGATTTATTAGAGAGTGTGGGGTAAAGATGAATAGGCGTTGGAAAGAACATTGAAAAAGCATGTTGCCAAGTATTACACTTACAAGCAATCATTATTTCACAATGTACGCATGTCAGCCTGGGGAAACACTAGGGATGGTAATCTTTTGACACATTCATTTCTGAAACATATTTCTCCTTTGAACGTTTCTCAACCAGAAGTAAGAAGTTTTATTATTATTTTAATAACTGTTTGAAACAAGTGAAAAGGTAAGATCACATTTACCTTCTCAACCAGCTATGCTGTTGATTTTTACCACCAGTAACTGATTATAATTAAATCGATTTCACTACAACTATACAGCTACCCAACAACCTTCTCAAGCATGGCATTCACCGTATGAGGAAATCATGCTGAGTTCTAAAAGATTTTAGTCATCTTTACACAGACTGACTGGTTTTTATTACAGGTTATCTTTTGAGGAAGATAGCTAAAGTGAGTAACATTTTTAAAACGAAAGGAAACAAAAATGAAATACAAATTTCTGTCTCACTGTGGTGACAAATACACTATATTGCCAAAAGTTTTGGGACACCCCTCCAAATCATTGAGTTCAGGTGTTGTTTTTCAGGGGTTGGGCTCGGCCCCTTAGTTCCAGTGAAAGGAACTCTTAATGCTTCATACCAAGACATTTTGGACAATTTGTGGGAACAGTTTGGGGATGACCCCTTCCTGTTCCAACATGACTGCACACCAGTGACCAAAGCAAGGTCCATAAAGACATGGATGAGTGAGTTTGGTGTGGAGGAACTTGACTGGCCTGTACAGAGTCCTGATCTCAACCCCATAGAACACCTTTGGTATGAATTAGAGTGGAGACTGTGAGCCAGGCAAAAACTGGGACGTCTGCCTTTACATGCATATGAATGTAATATGGAGTTGTCCCGCCCTTTGCAGCTATAACAGCTTCAACTCTTCTTGGAAGGCTTTCCACAAGGTTTAGGAGTGTGTTTATGGGAATTTCTGACCATTCCTCTAGAAGCGCATTCATGAGGTCAGACACTGATGTTGTGATGACGAGAAGGTCTGGCTCGCAGTCTCCTCTCTAATTCATCCCAAAGGTGTTCTATGGGGTTCTGGTGGGCAGTCATGTTGGAACAGGAAGGGGTCATCCCCAAACTGTTCCCACAAAGAGCATGAAATTGTCCAAAATGTCTTGGTATGAAGCTGAAGCATTAAGAGTTCCTTTCACTGGAACTAAGGGACCGAGCCTAAACCCTGAAAAACAACACCTGAACTCAATGATTTGGAGGGGTGTCCCAAAACTTTTGGCAATATAGTGTGTATGCAGTTTCTTAAAGTATGAAATTTCTTAACCCTAACCCTAACCCTAGGTATAAAAACATAATCTTATGCCAAACAGTTTTTTTGGCATCCAACTGTTTTTTTTCTAGACTGCTACACATAGCGTATAATAAAAGTAAGATCTTTATCTGAAGTACCGTATATCAGTTATACAGTATAAACATAAGAATTGACCGCAAACGGCATCTGTTACACAACAACACTTAATACACAGATGCAAAAATGTCTTCTACATACTTTCAAAGCATTTCTTGAGCGCTCTTATTTTCAGACTAAAGGATATCAGTTACTGAATGTTCTTAGATAAGATTACCAAGTTGGAGCCCATGTGTTAAACTAAAGAAAACAAAAGGCTGTGAAAGATGTAGGAATGTTAGCTGTGTATCCGATTTCGATGAATCACAACAGTGGCCTCGATTCAACAATCTCTCGCTGTTCCTTTAAAAAACGTCAACATGAACCATATGGTGGTGAAGAGAGAGAGAGAGAGAGAGAGAGAGAGAGAGATGTGGCATTTCTGAGATTGAGAAGCAGATTTACATTGCATTTGACATGTTTGTCATACCATCACGCTCTCATAAGGAACTTCATCGTAGGTGCGAGAGTCTGTGGAAGCACTGCTGGAGGAAGTGGCCCAGCTAGAAACATCAGAAAATATAATCGTGTTATGACATTTTTGCTCCAAGAGCATTACAGATACAGACAAATGAACAAATATTTGAGTGTACAGGTTTAACTTTTCAACACACCTTTATAAATAGTTCAATAATTAATGCAAAATGATAGCCAAGTTCATCTTCATTTTCTCTCCCTGCATTACTCATAGAGTGAAAACAAAAGAAGCTCTACTAACAGGAAAGAATGTCGAGCTGCTGATTTGATACTGCTGATTGTGTCCACATCCACGTAGTCATAGTGCAGAGCCTCTGGGGTCGTAGCACATCCTGCTTCCGCCAAAAGCACGCCAAGCCAGCGGCCCATCTCTTCCGAACAGCTCGCCTGAGACGCACGGATTTACATTCAAACTTTCATTATAAATGAAATTGTATACTATAAACAAATGCCAGAGTATTGTAGCACCTCCAGAGCGGCCACTTCGCTGCCATCTCGCATTATACGGAAAGCGAACGGGTGCTTGGGCCCCAAACCGGGTAAGACCTCGATACCATGAAGGACCAGAGCTTTAACGTGAGTGTGCACGTCTGATCTGTCTTTGTGGAAATACAGAGTGCCGCTCCTCACACAACACCAGCGCTCCTTCCAGCACTGGTTTACCAGGACATTTAGATAACCTAAAAGGACAGAAATACTTCAGATCACACTCTCCAAATTATTAAAGTGTTATTAAATATTATTCATTTCGTATACGGTTTTTAACAACCTTATGTTATTGGAGCACAACTGACCAAATTGTACACATTAAACAATATATTGCCATGTTTTTAATTTTTGTTTATTTTGCAATTATTAAAAAAAACTTGATTTATTGTTCAGATTTTATATATACATATACTATATACTTATATATACATATACTCTAATATATATATATATATATATATACATACATACATACAAAAAGTATATATACAAAATTTGAGCAACTAAATAAAATCATGAAATAGACTAGCTAATATTGTATTACGTTAATTACATTATTAAAACATAATTTTAAAAAATTATATAGCCATATTTTATTATTATTATTATTATTATTATTATTAGCAGTAGTAGTATTTTTAGTAGTAGTATATTTATATATTTATTTATTTACTTATATTATTATTATTATTAGTAGTAATATTTTATTTCTATCTATCTATCTATCTATCTATCTATCTGTCTATCTATCTATAGGATTTTTTTTTTATTCAGAGCTGACCTGCCTAAATAACAAACTATGCCCTTAATTTAACTTGTGTGAGGTGATGAGAGCTGAGAAAAAATTTTTCTTCTAAATGTAAAGAATATTCCCCACAACTTTTATTATTTCCACCCGAACAATTCTACATGCTGGTGCCAGATTAATATGAGGATCTATGCTCCTGACAGCAGCATGCCGACTGTGCTGTATTTCTTAGGAAATGTCCTCACCACAGCGTGGGTTGTCATCAGTGTGAGACTGGTTGCTGGTATCTCCAGGCAGAGGAGGCTTCTTCTTTGAAAAACTGATTATACGGTTGATTTTTCGGCCAGCAGCACGACTCATGGAGCCGGTCAGTTCAGAGAAAGCCCCCCTTTTCCCCTTCCCTTCAGGAGTGAAGGACAGTCGGGTCAGGAATGTGAAAACTAGCACATGGTTTTATGTAACAGAACTACATGGTTGTCTGTTAAGCATTTTAATTCTGTGAAGTGTTAAAAAAATAATTTGTGAAAAAGCCAAAAAAACTAAAAACACATTCAACAAACTTCATGATCCTTTTAACTGCATACAACACAAAGACAAAAAAAAGCATGTAGCCAAACAGATACATCCTTCCTCTGTCCCTCCTGCCATTGTCTCAGACTGAGGTCACACACACAATTCAGGGGAAGCAGGTATGTTTCTTGAACACACACACTTTGCACTTTAACCTCAGGGGGGTGGGTGATGGATGGGGGAAGGTTTCCTAGCCAAGACTTTTTTCCTCTGAAGTGTAAATAGATGGCGATAGAGTAGCATCTGCTTTGTGTGTTGCTTATCCTAAAAAATCCATCCATTTTCTATACCTACTTTATTCCTAAGTAGGGTCACGGGGATCTGCTGGAGCCTATCCCAGCACACATTGGGTGAAAGGCAGGGGTACACCCTGGACAGGTCACCAGTCCATCACAGGGCCACACATATAGATAGACAACCACACACACACTCACGGGCAATTTTAGAATTACCAATCAACCTAATGTACATGTTTTTGGACTGTGGGAGGAAAATGGAGCACCCGGAGTAAACCCACGCAGGCACGGGGAGAACATGCAAACTCCACACAGAAAGGCCCCTGCCTGTTCGAACCCGGGATTCACTTTATAAATAATTTCCATTTTGGTTGAAATAGAAAAATGTTTAAAAGCCCAAAGAGCAAATAATATTATTCTTATTCTTTCTAAATCATACAAAGCGTCTCCTAAGGGTCCGTATCATGTTCGGCGTTCTTCTGCTAAATCTATTTGGTCTTGAATTGAAATTAATAAATGCTTGTTTCTACACGCACAAACAACACCAAAGCAATACATGACGAGGGCTCACCATTTTCTCCGCTCTCCCGTGAACAGTCTCCATTAGCAACACTATCAGAATCTGAGGTATGTTTATCAGTGTGTATCATCTGCAGTCAGAGACAGAAAGCACAGCTCAGGGAGTTGTTCAGAAAACCTTCAGTCTGTATTGCGTCAGTATGTGGTCTGTAGGTGATTCACCTTCTCCAGTTCTGTCTTGCGTTGAATCATGGGGGATGAGGAAATCTCCAGTCCGGTGGTGCCATTCGCCACTGTTTTAACTTCCTGTATGGCCTAAACAGATTTATATACATAAAGAAGACAGAAAACGGTATCAGCCATGTTTGTCATGAATCCTAACTCTATCTATGATCTGATTGGATTGCTTTGCTTCCTTCCAGCTAAGAGAATTCAGCAGGAACTTTGTTGGGTCAACTGTCCAGATGGATTAACAGAATCCTGGAGAGAATGGCTTAAAGTCCTGGAAAAATTGAATAACCCAAGTATCCCTAGATGCCTTAAGCCACCAAAGTATGGAGAATTACAAATCCTACAACTAACATACATTGATGTTTGTAATAGTGGACACAGTAGAAGCTTTGTGAAATTCTTTGACAATTAGATACATCCAGGATTTGATGTCATGTGCATAGAAAAGTATGTGTAAGTTGTATTTACAGCATACACCGATCAGGCATAACATTATGACCACTTGTGTTGGTCCCCCTTTTGCTGCCAAAACAGCCCTGACCCGTCCTGTACTGTGTATTCTAACCCCTTTCTATCAGAACCAGCATTAACTTCTTCAGCAATTTGAGTAACAGTAGCTCGTCTGTTGTATCGGATCACACGGGCCAGCCTTCTCTCCCCACGTGCATCGATGTGCCTCGGCCACCCATGACCCTGTCGCCGGTTCACCACTGTTCCTTCCTTGGACCACTTTTGATAGATACTGACCACTGCAGACCGGGAACACCCCACAAGAGCTGCAGTTTTGGAGATGCTCTGATCCAGAGGTCTAGCCATCACAATTTGGCCCTTTTGGTCAAACTCGCTCAAATCCTTACGCTTGTCCATTTTTCCTGCTTCTAACATCAACTTTGAGGACAAAATGTTGACTTGCTGCCTAATATATCCCATCCACTAACAGGTGCCATGATGAGGAGTGATGATCAGTCTTATTATACTCTGTTACTCTTGATACTAGAATGCTGAGTCTGCAACGTGCAGATTCGATGATAAATTAAATAACATGGAGTAAGAAAGAAAATCAGACAATCACACCTTTTTTCCCCACCAATTTAATCACTTGATAATTCCCACCCCCTGTTAGCTCTCCTATCATGCAACACCTACGAACTGGGGATGGCAAAGGTTAACACATGCTTCCTCAGAGGAAGGACATAAAGCCAGCCAACTCCATCTTTCCAAACTCATGTTGCATCACTCTCAGTGACAGACACCCGATATCTAGTGTTGATATGATGGACAGATGAGAGAGTGCTGCTGCTCCCTCACTGAGAGCATTATCATGGCTGTGGCCTGGCAATCCTCTGAAGATAAGGCAAGTGCTTTTCCAGTGTGAACAGTCAGTGTTTTATTTTATTTTATTTTCCTACATGTTCCTGGTAGGGAAGTGACCCTTTTGGCTGGAGTCATTACTTTACAGCAATAAAATAAAATACACAGGATCGTGATTCATTCATTTCCCAAACTAAGTCATGCCAGTGCATCTGGTGGAAAACTACTATTAGTAATTTGTAGCTAAACTGACATGAACCTTTTGACATGACATGAACATATATTCTTCTGCTTCATAAACACTCCTGAAGCTGCACTTTTTCACCATTAATTTAAATGAGAAATCTTTAATAATGTGAAATGAAATATTACTATAATAAATAGTAAAATGACAGATGACAAAAAATGACAGAATCTTCTGCTTCATTTTATGAACAAAAACACACATTGCTTTGCTGTCTGGAATAGTGATGTGTCATTCGTTTTGAATGCATCCTTACTATGACTCGGAAACGAGGAGTGGTCTCAGAGAGCGATTCGTTCGTTTTATATTGACCGCACATGAGCAACATCCTATAGGTTCTGACCAGCAAACATGATTAGTTCATCTCCAGAGTCATTCCTTCGTCATGGGACAGCCTCACAGGCTTCGGCTATGCAGTCTGTGACGGAAACAGAAATGATTCATTCATCTCCCGAGTCTTCGGGCCCGAGTCGTTCGTTCGTTCATCATGTGATCACATCCTGGATCGGTTTCTTACAGACAATAATACTAATGTAATGTTGTATAATATTTAGGAATTATCATCAAATTATCAAAAGACAATTAACATTTTCTGAAAAAGTAAAAAAGTTCTGTTCTTGTTCCTGTCAGTCTCGTTTAGGCCTTGGTTGATTTATAGTTTCGTCTTATTCTAAATGTGGTCAGTGTTTGTGTAAGTAGGTGTGTCGAGGTCATTGGCTATTAACACGTAACACTGTAATTATATTCTGCTGAAATGTACCAAATGACCAAATGAGCTGAACGAGATTCAAAGATCCGAGTCAGTGAAATAATCCAGTCTTCCCGTCACGAGTCTGGAACAGTTTCAGGAGTGGAGAAGAATAAGAGGCGCACGCTGATGACATCAGGTACCAGGGACTGGATAAATTGAGCATTGTTTCAAAAACAATAAAAGGATGTCGATCCCAGAAACATGTTTACACGACGTATGCACGAAGTCAGGGTAGAGATTAATGTATGTAACTTCTCGGCACAGTTCATTTATTAAATAAAAACAGTTGTAAAGAAATGTGGTTGTTTAGTTAGAACTGAAAATGAAGTGTTATTGGGATTACCTTAAGCCAGCTCTCAGCTTGCTCCTTGCTCTGTACAGCTAACACCAAAGACTCTCCTCCGGGAATAGAGAATTTAAGCTCATGCCTCTTGCGTTTTCCATCTTTACACACATACACAACACTGCACTGATTCAGAGGCAGGTCAGTGTGGGGTGTTCGGTCCTTAGGGTTCTTGAAACACTACAGAGGAAGGGATTGTTAGGATTGTTCTCCAACACAAGTGTGAACTAAGTAATCTGTTAAATTCTCAGCTCACCTGTAGTCTGTTCTCACGGAGGACGGTCAACTGTTTCGTCCATTGGCCAAAGCGTTTCTTACGCAGCAAGAAGGCAAATTTGCGGCAGTCTTTTACCGGGCCCACGGGAGTTGTCCTCTCTCTGATTTTCGTCTCGTCTTCCTCTTCATCGTACGATTCATAAGAGCTACTCAGAGCATCCGAGTCATTGTCTGGGACAAATGTGGTATTTTACTTTGTTTCAGAAGCAGTTTTTAGAAAAATACAATAAGATTTCTTAAAGACAAAGAGGTTGAATTAAATCTAATTTAAATTCAAATTAAATTTTACATTTACACTGATCAGGTATAACATTATGACCACCTGCCTAATATTGTCTTGGTCCACCTTTTGCTGCCGAAACAGCCCTGACCCGTCCTGCACTGTGTATTCTGACCCCTTTCTATCAGAACCAGCATTAACTTCTTCAGCAGTTTGAGCAACAGTAGCTCGTCTGTCGGATCGGATCACACGGACCAGCCTTCTCTCCCCACGTGCATCAGTGAGCCTCGGCCGCCCATGACCCTGTCGCAGGTTCACCACTGTTCCTTCCTTGGACCACTTTTGATAGATACTGACCACTGCAGACCGGGAACACCCCACAAGAGCTGCAGTTTTGGAGATGCTCTGATCCAGTGGTCTAGCCATCACAATCTGGCCCTTTTTGGTCAAACGCTCAAATCCTTACGCTTGTCCATTTTTCCTGCTTCTAACATCAACTTTGAGGACAAAATGTTGACTTGCTGTCTGATATATCCCACCCACTAACAGGTGCCATGATGAGGAGATCATCAGTCTTATTCACTTCACCTCTCACTGCTCACAATGTTATGCCTGATCGGTGTATCTAATCAAAATTACAAGTTGAATCTAGTCTTGTAGTCTTGGATACAAATTCAAAATGAGTAAATAAGTGTATTTTAAAAACATGGAAAAAATCAAAAGAAGATTTTCCTAAACAGACAAGAGACTGCTTTCTTTCTTACAGGAAGGCCCATTAATGCGAGTTAATGGATAGTTCTTATCAGCGTCTTCATAATATGCATCCTCGTCCTCAACTGGGCTTTGGTTTCCTGCAGCAGACACCAACGTCAGAGAGTTAGCTAATGTAGAGATCAAAACAGAAATCACGCTTATTATCTCCATTCTTGCAGTGTGATTTTTTTTGTTTCGAAAATACGACAGCACTGACTGTGGGTAGTGATGTACTGAGGCGTGGTGTCTGGCTCCAGTGGAACTGCTTCCTCATAATAATCCTCAGGAGGCGGAGTAGTGGGCAGTGGAGGTGGCGTGTCCGTGGGGCTCTAAGGAATAAGTTCCAGTCACATTCAATATACATATTGTGTACCAACGGCCTGTGGTCATATTTTTGATGGGGAAGGAGGACACTGATAATGACAGAGATACAAAAAAAATAAAAGATCTGAAACTAGCTCAAATATTTGGCCATAAGAAAAGGGAGACACATATTTCTAAATGTGGGATATAAAGCACATTCATTATCTACTCCCTTATTACACGTATCCCTTACAGTCATCATTTCATCCCCATATTGTCTTTGAGATTTTACAAAAAATTATTTTACAGCATGATACGCTTTTTAAGCATTACTAGGCATTTCTACTACCAGAATAACTGCTGTGCTGGTTCTAGCTTCAACGTGTCTTACTGATTTTGTGGGTAAGTGTTTCAACGTCTCTTCCTCTTCCTGTTTTTTCAGCTCCTCAGGGGAATCTCTTAGCTCCTTCAGGTCACAGTCTGAAACACAGAAATTAGTGTCCAAATGTTCAGTCATTCAACTGACCCTTAGAAGAAAACATTACAGAACCGTAAGTTAAATAAACCTACCGAATTCCTCGAACAGGGATTCGACAAAGCTGGTACCGTTTCCGTAGAGGGACGTGTTCATGTATATGAAGTCGCTTCCGGTCACTCTATCGACGTACGCTATATAGAAAAACAATGGGACTACATGTTTTGAAATGATAACCTACTAAACAACAGAGATGGGTGATTTCTGCACGGTTTACCTGATGGTTTTAACTGTCCCAGGAGGTTCCTGACAACACTCATCTTCTCTGCGGTGGCTGAACTTACATGTTCGTGCTCCAGCAGCTTCAGAAGCACGTTTAACTCCTTGACCAGATGCTCCATGGCTGTGGAAAGAAGAATAAGTGTAGATTTGTCCCTAAGATCTGCTGCGGTAATGATAAAGACTAGTACTCATACACAAAACATGCGAATACAGAACATCCTTTCAACGGATGTAGAAGTGTAATGGTTTTTAATCCTCTCTTTCAGTGTCACTCAGAAGAGTCTGGGTTCTCTCAAAGTTTCCTCCTCATGTCGCATCAGGAAGTTTTTTCTCACCAGTATCGCATCTGGCTTGAGCACGACAGGTCTAAATATACACGTATGCTTCAGTAAAGCCGCTTTGTGACAACGTCTATTGTTCATTTTTTAAGTGGATTCTACCGGCGTAGTATAATACAGTTCATAGTTCATAGTACATAGTAACAGTACTGCAATACAGTTCATCTATGCATGCATCTAATAATAAACATTTGAAAGCACTAGCCAGCAGCGTGGCAGTGAGGGAAAAGGTCTTCAGCTGTTGAAACTGGACATCTGGTTATTTTGGCTGGCTGATGGAGAAAACTAAAGCAACCAAAGCAACAAATGTGGCTTAATGCAATAAACAGGCAGTGATATGAGCATGACCTGAATTGGGTTCATATGTCATCGCGTGTTGCTCCAAAACTGTGCACAGTTCACAATAGGAGAACTGTTATGAAATTCCTAACAAATGCAGGAAACAACACACCAGAGGGTCGTATTTTATTTATGGTAAATCCAACTTTCTTAGTAATCTAGGTTTACTGTAAACAAGGGCTCCATCTGAGGCGAGATCCTGCATCTTAGCTATCACTGATGCTGTATCAGTTATCCTGTTTATCACTGAGATTTAATCCCATCCATGTTTTTTTGGATTTATATGTAATTTTGGATACTTTAAATATACGAAACTACAGTAGGATGGCTAATTAACTACCTGGTTAATATGGGTTTTCCCTATGATTTTTCTTTTCTTCAGAATTAGAGATGACACTGCTAGTTGTACTTCTGCAAACAGTATCGCAAACACTTCTGTACTTCTGCAAACACTACCGTAGCAAGATCTCGCTGCCAGAGGTTTTGCTAGTGCAAGTTCCAGTGTAAAATATGTTAAATGTTGGAATTCATCTGACTAATCATAATCACTTCACCTCCACATGATCACCTGACTCCACCAAACTCTTTTTACTATTTGACCACTGCCTGTAAATCTGTAGAAATTTCAGGCATAACATTATGACCACCTGCATTATATTGTGTTGGTCCCCCTTTTGCTGCCAAAACAGCCCTGACCCGTCCTGCACTGTGTATTCTGACACCTTTCTATCAGAACCAGCATTAACTTCTTCAGCAGTCTGAGCAACAGTAGCTCGTCTGTTGGATCGGATCACACGGGCCAGCCTTCTCTCCCCACATGCATCGATGAGCCTCGGCCACCCATGACCCTGTCACCGGTTCACCACTGTTCCTTCCTTGAACCACTTTTGATAGATACTGACCACTGCAGACCGGGAACACCCCACAAGAGCTGCAGTTTTGGAGATGCTCTGATCCAGTGGTCTAGCCATCACAATTTGGCCCTTTTGGTCAAACTCGCTCAAATCCTTACGCTTGTCCATTTTTCCTGCTTCTAACATCAACTTTGAGGACAAAATGTTGACTTGCTGCCTAATATATCCCACCCACTAACAGGTGCCATGATGAGGAGATCATCAGTCTTATTCACTTCACCTCTCAGGGGTCATAATGTTATGCCTGATCGGTGTATGTATATTAGCATTAATCTCTTCCACCACAAGCTTTCAGAATCACTACAAACTTTGAAAAGAGGGCGTGTAAGCTTGAACTTTACTTGTAATTGAAACCTATTCAAAAGTTCAGTTCAGGACAGTTTGTAGCTGTGAAAACGATGTCAAAATGTCTAAGCAGTCCAGAGTTGCAATCCACTGGGGTTGGTTTGGGAGCAAATTTTCCAGATAAGAGAAAGCGTCATTCTTTACACTAAAATAATATGAAATATACAAGATTTCCAATCCTAATTCTTAGATAAGGGTGATGACTGCTGTCTTTACATTGTCTCTACCATTTCTTTCTGTCTTGTAAGAAACTACAGACTGCCTCAACCAGATTCCACTCCACAGAACACATCTGAAAGAGCTCATTCCCAAAAAAGGCTTACATATCATATAGAAATATCTTTAATTCAAACCAGTTTATCTATTTTGGTATTTTACATTGGCTTTAAGCAGCCTTACCAAACATTTAGAACACTTAATCCAATTAATTATTAGTCTGGGAGTGGCAGCAGGACATTAAGAACCGTCCCAGAACAAAGGGTATACGTGACCATGATTACCATTTAGTATTGCCCGACCATTTGGGTGATAACAACTAGAACAATACCTAGCCAAGGTGTACGTGAACGTGATTACCATTGAAAGACATCTGGCTAGACGACAGTATCATCCAGCCCTTGCGAATACACAGTTCTTACACTGATTTACATTTAAAGTGAAACTCATTTAAATTACACACACAGGAAACACTCTATAAAAGGTTGGAGCAGGATTTTCCCTGCGTTCTTTTTGACGCCGATGAACCCAAAGTACTTTATGTATTTTGTCACTGCAACGCTGCAATAAACTTCTACATTAAGATCTTCAATGCCCTCATCGTTTTATTTTTCTTACAGTCTAACTTTGCTCAACATGTCAGACCCACAACCCATTTAAGGCAGAATCGCACAAAACTGCTGTGATTTTGGAAAGGAATAGTGGAACCAATCAATAACAGAGCTTTATTCTGCATGATCAATCAAAAGGTCACTGAAGGACACAACAATCCAGACCCAGGACAAACCAGTCCACGTGTCTCCACCTCAGAAAGGCGTTTCAAATCCCGCATTAGTCTCTTCACTGAGAAAGCACAAAGCTGCCAAGAAAAGAAAGCATGCTAATTATTTAGTGCTTACCAAACTCGACAGCTGACGGAAACGAGGAGATGACCATTGTCCAGAAACGATATGCAGTCAGAGATTCTAATATAAAGCTAAGACTGTTCACTGTGTATTTCTCTCTCGTTATAACATCAAGCTAGTTATAATCGTTCAATCCGCCTTCGCTGTGGCATTATCAGAAGGGTCCTGCTCACTATTTTAATCACCACTCCCTTCCTACTATGTCTGTCCTCTTCCTGTGGCAAAATGTGGGAGAGAAAATGAAAAATAGGGATGGCTTCATATTTTTAAAACGAGCTTTTTCTTCGCTTAAATTCGACAGGATCTTTCATCAGTCACAATTTTCATTCACTCTGACCGTAAACAAGCTTAAAATAATATTTAACACACACAAATTTTATTATCACAGCTTACACCTGAAGAAGTTAATGCTGGTTCTGATAGAAAGGTGTCAGAATACACAGTGCAGGACGGGTCAGGGCTGTTTTGGCAGCAAAAGGGGGACAAACACAATATCAGGCAGGTGGTCATAATGTTATGCCTATTCTGTGTATCTATCTATCTATCTCTCTCTCTCTCTCTCTAAATCTCTCTCTCTCTCTCTCTCTCTCTCTCTCTCTCTCTCTCTCTCTCTCTCTCTATCTATCTAAATCCTAATTAAAACATTTTGGCACACCTTGTTCAAGGAAACAACCAGCTTTAGGGTGGTACAGTACCAGTAAATCTGCTTCTCAGGCAACATCACACTATCACTGATTAATTTGCAATAAAATGACACACCCAAAAGTGTATCATTACTTATACAATCTAATTCATTAAGGCCCCTCACCCCTATCTGACCTGTTTCCTATTCAGGACTTGTTTTGTTTTGTAGTAGTCCATGAATTTTTTGGAAGAGACTAAGGCCCCAAATTAAGCCTGAGGCTAAATAACATGACTACACTGATAGTTTAATAGCTGAGATCTGTTCTACTTCAATACAAAGCGTCCCATATATACAGTATAGCTAACTAAGTATGAATAATTTTGCATTCCCCTGATGTATGGAGACTTCTGGCACACCCTGTATAGAATACTCATGGACTTTTGCAGACTCTCCCTTTAATATCGGATGTCTATAGCAAACAGATGTATTCTCGCAGAAAAAGTCCTTATGTGAAATCAGAGTGAAGACTCTTTACCATTGTTTGGCACTGAGACCGCTTAATGGACAACAGGTTGTTTCCTCAGGACTCGGGTTTTCCTCTCTCCTTGAAAGAAGGAAATGGAAGTGTGCACATGTGGGTGGAAGCCCAGAGGAGATAGGATGAAGGGGAATAGTGGGCGGAAGCTCAGCGAGTGGAGAGTGGGATCTCCCTTGTTGAATATGGCACAATTACAACTCCACAACTACAACTCTCCAGAGGGCCATTGTCTGGGAGTGCACTCTTTGGCTTGGAAGAGGGAGTGACCGCCCTATTTGTGAGGGACAATTCCCACACAACTCCCTCCAGCCCCTGGGCATCATCTGGCCCCCACTGAGCCAGTCCAGGAACAAGGTCAGATTTGCAGAAGTCAGCTTAGATAGAGTTTATTCATTTTCTATTTTCGATTCTACATAATACCAGTGGCTCTACTCTTAGACATCTTCATTTCAGACCCCCCCCCCCCCCCCCAAAATGTAACCTGTTATAATCTCATACTCTTAAGACACCTTTAAACAATGCAGACTTTATAAATCTTTTAGACAAACACTGGAAGAAATTCTGTCTACGTTTATCCCAAAGCAAAAATTACAAGGTGACTATTTAAGCATGACAAATGGTTTGACCAAAATCCTAGCCTGAGGTCTCCTTCAACAATGTGCTATTATGAAGACCAAAAATAGGCAGCTGAGATCACTCTTGAGGAAAAAATAAGACAATGCAATGTGGAGAACTGAAAAATGCAGCAAGCACCAACAATCACTCGCTCAATCACACACAACACACACACACACACAAAACACATTCAAGAAGCAAGGCAGTCCAGAGCAGCTGTGATACCCAGAACTACTGGCATTGTGGGTCAGAGGATATGTCCTGCAGCTGTGGTTTCCTGTCTAAGCTGACGAAAGCACTTTCTATCAATGCCAACCTTCTGCTTCCTATTCCTCTCTGCTCTTTAAATGACTAAAAATGACAAAAACGATGTAGGCTCTCTTTTAACCACCAATGCCTCATATCCATCTGAGCCCTGTTAAACATGATTACACACTTGAAATAAATTTCTACACGCATCTTAACTGCATGATATGATATCCGTTGATCATTTTTGGGTACTCTCCATGAAAGAAAAACAGGGGGTTGTGACATATAACAGGTAAGAGGACTGCGATGTGTCAGAAATAAAAAGCACTACACACAGAATGCCACTCACTCCCTAAGGAGGCTGAGCAGCTGTTCAAGTTATATTCTGCGGGTGGACGTCACGTGCACTAAGCTCCTGAACGCACACATGCAAGTGTGGCGCATAGTAGGGGCTTTTGTACACACCACTCAAGGTCATATGGCAGCCTGAGCGGACGGTTGGCATAATTTAATGCTGACTCTTTTAGAGTTACTGAATGACAACTTACTGGGTGGAGTCAATTACAGGCAAAGCAACAGGCCACATAACTGAAAAGGGAGGGGATGGAAGCTTTCAGGGATTATAGTGTAGGCATTATTGGCTCAGCAATCCTGGGAAAACGAATGATCTGAACTGTAAAATGAGTGCGAAACCAAAAAGCAGGCTGATACGATGATAACAGCCTGATAAATATTCCCATGGGTTTTAAAAATAACGCTAATAAAGCTGTTTTGGTCCACTGGATACCTATTATATTTTTTCAAGAGGTTCATGTGAGAGTAATGCA
The DNA here is from genome assembly GCF_019097595.1 of Hemibagrus wyckioides. Taxonomy (NCBI): domain Eukaryota; kingdom Metazoa; phylum Chordata; class Actinopteri; order Siluriformes; family Bagridae; genus Hemibagrus; species Hemibagrus wyckioides. The sequence continues at coordinate 22,321,464 of NC_080727.1, forward strand.
TCGTGTAAGACAATCTATGCTTTGTAAAAAAAGATTTAGCAATTTCCGTGCTTGATTCTGGACTGCCATCATAAGAGTCACATTTATACAACTACAGTCTATTTACAACAACCTCGACTAAAACAAGCCCTTTCCCTGGACGGCCTCGGGGTGTGAACACACAAGTGGCACAGAGTGGCAGCTGTTGCCCTATCAATTGCACCCCAACTCCATCATCAGTTTATTTACATTTGGACTGGAAAACACTCTGTTGTAGGGTTTACTTTTCAGGGTTTCTCAGAAAGACAAGTTGAGATCGAACATTCTTTAGTGCAGTTGCATTCACGGCATTTGGCAGAGACCCTTATCCAGAGCGACTTTTATCTCATTTTAGTCAACTGAGGGTTAAGGGCCTTGCTCAGGGGCCCAGCTGTGGCAGCCTGGCGGACCTGGAACTTGAACTCACAACCTTCTGATCAGTAGTCCAACATCTTAACCACTAAGTGACCACATAGTATATAAAGAACTACTGTATAAAGCATCTACGAGGCTGATACCCCTTACACAATCCTGTAATCCTGCACAACACTGAAGTGCATTTTCCATGGTGCATGTCAAGGCACAACACAGTGAAATGCACTTTCACCCATTTTGTTCCAGGCGGTCATGTGAAATCATGCACGCTGTTTTCATAGTAATTTCATTATATCATTATGGCAGTCATTCTGCACCAAGAATCATTCATTCATTTCATCTGCACTGCTTTTGCCATGCAGGGTCGAGGGGAACCGGGAGCTTATCCCAAGGGGACACAATGCAGGGCACACACTGGACAGGTTGCAGGACACAATTGCACTGTAACAGATGCCAATCATCCTGCAATGCATGTCTTTGGACTTGGAGGAATCAGGGGTACCAGGAAGAAACCTCTGAAATATATAGAGAACGTGTAAACTCCATGCATGCAGGAAGGAAGTTGGATTCGAACCCCTCAACCTTGAAGGTTTGGGGCAAAGTTACAGAACTACAATATTCTTCCAGTGCAGCTTCAGCCAGTACATTACATGGTGATGCCACTTGACTTTGCCACTTGGACCTAACCTTAACACACTGCTGTACCCTCATAAATGACTCCTCACCCTGGCTCATGAGGCAGAACTGTTGATGGAGATCAGGAGAGATCGAGCTCCTTCCTTCACTGTTGTTATTAAAGCACTGACACATTGGCCAGTAATCTGCAGTCAACCCCTGTAAAGTTCTGCTTTGATTTCAACTCTTTGAAGAAGTGAGTCAAACAGGGGGTATCAGTGAAAAGACAAAGGCCATTTCAGTCAGAGCTTGACTAGTCATGTCCTCCACTAACCCTTAATGCGTTATATAGAAGAGCTACTCTTGACAGACGCCGTCCTCTCCTTCATGAGCTGAGGAATGCCAGTGGAAGAGACACTGTGTGGCCTGTGTGGACCCATCAGGGATTGCAGGCGGCAAATGAGTGGAGCCTTTGTCTCTCTCAAACTGTGGGTATTTATAGATGCGTGCAATGTGGAGAAGACATGAGTGCAAATATCCAACCAGGCTTCCACTATCGGCCAAAAAGGTCTTACAGACATGCCTTTGAAATGACTATAAATTCTAAAGGATGGTACTGAATCTGATCAAGGTTTTTTTTTCCAACACACATGTTGAGTCGCCCACTATTGAGTGGTCAAAAAATGTGGAGGGTCATGAGATTGGCAAGTTAATGACAGGTTTTTACTGCTAGTTTAAAGAATACTCCACCAATGTAAACACCTTGACCCATAGCAAACAATCAGATTAGTTTATGTATGCGTCATGTGATGAGCCTTAAGGTGATTTTAAAATTTCATCATGCTGCATCACACAATGTCCATCATTATGAGTTCAGGAAAAATAAATTTAATGTGTAGCTGTGGTAAGCCAGTCATAACTGTGCTGAAAACTCAAACAACCCATGAGCTGAAACGTATGAATGTGAGGATTAATCACCACAGCTACCAAGCTTTACGTACTCATCAACGATAAAAAGTCTGGAGGAAGTCTTCAAATGAATCAGTAACTAAAACAAGTAACCGGCATTTAGTTGGAGGCCTGTTTTTTCCTGGCTTCCACACAACCAGGCACTTGCACGTGCTCTCCACAGCGGATTTCCCACATGAGAAGGAAGGATGTTTTCACTCAGGTCGTAAATAGCCATCCCACTGCCCTGACCCTTAACCAGACTGAGGACTGATAGCTAGGTCAAAGCTAAGACTAGGGTGAGGGGGATTAGTCCAAAAGGATTATAATAAAGGATTACAGAAAAAGTGTTCCTCATACTGTGCTTGTGTAGGACCAGTGATGGGACTTTCTCATTCCTTCATGTTTACTTCATGCATCCAAATGACCTGACGAAGCGAGAGTTAAAACTTTTACTTCCTATCTGTAGCTTCATAGCACAGAGTCTTATGAGGCATAAAACTATTACACACACACACACACACACACTGTTCATGCTGGTTAGTCTTTTAAGTGATGCTTTTCAAGTCTATAATCATGCTCTTCAAATAATAGATAAGGTAAACATAAAGCATCAGCATTAGCAGTTCAAACCACACAAAACATTACAGTTCTAATATCAGTTCATGTCATTTGTACTTTGTCTGACCATGTTTTCCTCACCTGTATACTTCTGATGTGTTATGGGTGTGGCTTAAATACACCGATCAGGCATAACATTATGACCACTGAGCGGTGAAGTGAATAAGACTGAGTATCTCCTCATCATGGCACCTGTTAGTGGGTGGGATATATTAGGCAGCAAGTCAACATTTTGTCCTCAAAGTTGATGTTAGAAGCAGGAAAAATGGACAAGCGTAAGGATTTGAGCGAGTTTGACCAAAAGGGGCAAATTGTGATGGCTAGACCACTGGATCAGAGCATCTCCAAAACTGCAGCTCTTGTGGGGTGTTCCCGGTCTGCAGTGGTCAGTATCTATCAAAAGTGGTCCAAGGAAGGAACAGTGGTGAACCGGAGACAGGGTCATGGGCGTCCGAGGCTCACCGATGCACATGGAGAGAGAAGGCTGCCCCGTGTGATCCGATCCAACAGACGAGCTACTGTTGCTCAAATTGCTGAAGAAGTTAATGCTGGTTCTGATAGAAAGGGGTCAGAATACACAGTGCAGGACGGGTCAGGGCTGTTTTTGGCAACAAAAAAGGGAACCACGTGGTCATAATGTTATACCTGATTGGTATACATTCACCATGATGCTCACAAAATCTAGGGTTTCTTTTTATTTTGATAACACTAATAGTGTGAACAAGTCTTTAGTCTGGGTGCTGCTGCTGCTGCTGATGGTGGTGGTGGTGGTGGTGGTGGTGGTGGTGTTTTTGGTTCCTCAGGAGTTAAAAATAAAATCTAACCTTATTTTTATGTATTTATGAGAGAGAAGGCAGTTGATACCGGAAAGCATGAAACAGATTAGAGTGTCATCTCACCTGTCTCATACCTGATCTGTCTGTTTTAAATATCATCTCAGCTTGATTCCATTACATATCAGTGGTCAGCTGAGTAAATCTCACCATGTTATAAATCACTGGACATTCAATCAACTCAATTTTTTTTTATAAAAGTACAGGAAACCAGTAATCATGCCTTTAAAAATGCTTCATGGTACATAGATGATGCTTAAATTAGACTACTTTTAAGATTTAAGCTAAGGTGCACTTCTAAGAAAAAATAGGAACCCTTCAAAGCTCCAAATGGGGGAAACCCGTCTCTTTTTCTCCTGAGTGCATTGTGATGACATCATCACCTCAAACAGGTCTCTCTGCCCAGGTGTAGCTCACATTACGTCATCAGATGTCAATACAGATGAAACTGTCTCAATCTAATCACGCGGATATTAAACATTACGGAAAAGCACAATAATACAGATGATGTTATTAACGCTGTACATCATTTAACCTGTATTAAGGGAAACAAAGAAAATGGTATCTTTCAAAATAAAATAAAATAAAATAAAATAAAAAAGAGTACTTACAGTTGGATTCCGAAACCTCCATCATATAGAATAAAATGATTTTTTTTAATTTTTTTTATTACTACATACAACCACTATTACAACAAACCCCTTCCCACGTGACTGGCAGCGGCAGCAGCCAACACTACACTGAGACGATGTGAAGAAGCGCGCGCTGAGACCGAGAGAGAGAGAGAGAGAGAGAGAGAGAGAGAGAGAGAGAACACGCAGGGTCCTAGAGCGCGCCAAGTTTCACTATTATTTTTAGCAGCGGTCAGTCAGTTGGTATTTTGGGCCAGTCTTGGTGGAACGTTTACAGCTAAATTGTTCATTTTGTGGATTTGTTTTCTTTTGTTTTCACAGTCCAAACAAATTAAATGACCCATTAATGCCACGCAAAACTCATTCTTCGTAAGTATATAGCAAATTAAACGCACATTTATTAAATGCACTTAGAGACTGACTAAAAAATAAACTGCATTTGGGGGAAAAAATCTGTTTGATTCAGACAGACTGAATGCTGTATATACACTATATTGCTAAAAGTTTTGGGACACCCCTCCAAATCATTGAGTTCAGGTGTTGTTTTAGGGTTTAGGCTCGGCCCCTTAGTTTCAGTGAAAAGAACTCTTAATGCTTCATACCAAGACATTTTGGACAATTTCATGTTCTTTCACAGTCTCCGCTCTAATTCATCCCAAAGATGTTCTATGGGGTTGAGGTCAGGACTGTGCAGGCCGGTCAAGTTCCTCCACACCAAACTCACTCATCCATGTCTTTATGGACCTTGCTTTGGTCACTGGTGTCCAGTCATGTTGAAACAGGAAGGGGTCATCCCCAAACTGTTCCCACAAAGAGCATGAAATTGTCCAAAATGTCTTGGTATGAAGCTGAAGCATTAAGAGTTCCTTTCACTGGAACTAAGGGGCCGAGCCCAACCCCTGAAAAACAACACCTGAACTCAATGATTTGGAGGGGTGTCCCAAAACTTTTGGCAATATAGTGTATATTATCCTTCCAAACATATGTGGACACCTGACCTGAATCATACCCATATGAGGTTCCTTCACAAACTTAACCCAAATTTAAAAAGCACAAAATGATATAGAATGTCTTTGTATGCTGGAGCAGTGCAATTTCCCAAATCCATACCTGTTCCAGCATGACAGTACCCCTGTGCACAAAGCAAACTCCATGAAGACATGTTTTTACCATTATTGTCCTGCACAGAACCCTGACCTCATCCCCCACTGATCACATACATCAGTTTACCCCACTTCAGTAATACTCTAGTAGGTGAATGAGCAAATCCCCACAACAATCTAGCAAAATCCTTCTCAGAAAACTGGCATAAAGTGCCATGTGATGGGCACAAACCTTTGGTCATACACTGGCCAGCCATAACATTATGATCACCTGCCTGATATTGTCTTGGTCCCCCTTTTGCTGCCAAAACATGCCTGACCCTCCATGCACTGTATATTCTGACACCTTTTTATTTCATGGAAATAAACTTAAATGAGAGTTAATATTTGCTAGTGCTTCATTAAAGAAACAAACAAAACTTCAGAATTAATATTTTAGATTTTATATATATGCATATTTTGTGTTAGGCAAATACAGCTAAAGGGTCCCTGGGTGTTCTAGTGCTCCAAACACACATGATTTAAGTAATCAGAAGGCACTTCCTGGGTTGAACTTGGTGTGTTAGAGCAGGCAAGATATTACAATATGTAGGTTCAGGGTTAGGAGGCTGTGACGCCTCCTACTGGACTGACTGTAGAGCTACAGTAGTGTAGTTGGTTTTGTTACTAACATTAACTTAGTGTCAGTACCGTATTTACAACAAGCATCCAGCCCAGAACATGACCAGACCTTATCAACCGAAGACCAACACTACTGTACAGTTACAAAGAAAAGTCCACCATGTGCATGTTCTTATTTTGTAGCCTGAAACTGAAACAAAGCTACACTTAATACTGGCACAAAAATCAATCTAGCAAATGCATAAATATTGCACAACCACGGAGAAGGCTGGTCATTGATAGTCTGTGACTATTACGGAGACACAAACAAGGGCCAAGGGGGCCACTCAACATAATGCTCCCAATCCATCACCATGCTTCTCTTCTCAGTGTGATGAGCAGAGTGTTTTTTTTGTCAATATTTCTGCATTGGTCCAATCAGACCAGACAGTACTCCAATATCCAAAAGATTTCACATAGATTGCTAGTTTTGTTCCATAAATCCTATCTCCAGCTCATTCAGAGTTACTTTTGAAGAAGCCCTCTTGGTTGCTTCTGTAGCTGAAGCCCTCCTTACACCTGACTAACATCAGACTCTCGGCATATTTACTAGTTTGTCACATTTTTTTTTCCATTTTTAAATAATGGAGTTCTGCAGGATATTTTTTTTTCCAGTCAAACCCTGATTGATACCTAAAGGCATCCAGAGATGGACCAGCTCCAGTTGGATTCTGCTTTGTGTGGATTCGGGTATATCAAAGCAACGATGTCGGCCCTATGTGGACTTCGAGGACGACAACAACCTTGGTGTCACCCAAATGAGGATGAGGTTCCCTTTTGAGTCTGGTTCCTCTCAAGCTTTCTTCCTCTTACCATCTAAGGTAAGAGTTTTTTCCTCACCACAGTTGCCTCAGGCTTCCTACTAGGAATGATTTTGTCTAACATCTAGGACTTTTTGCATGTTTGTTTTTTTTGTTTCTTATGTTCTGTAAAGCTGCTTTGAGACGATGTTCATTGATAAAACTGAACTGAAATCGAATTTAAGCTTGCTTTGAAAGTTTCATGATATTAATGTATGGTGTTAAATTGTAAACACACACCTACTGTACATTATGTAACATATATCAGTGCCAGCGTTTACATTTTTGGCAGACACCCTTATCCAGAGTGACTTATATTTTATCACAGTGAGCAACTGAGAGTTAAGGCCTTACTCAGGGGCCCAGCAGTGGCTCGGTATCTTGGTGGACTTGGGATTTGAAGGGACAACCTTCTGATCAGTATTCCAACACCATAACCACTTGGTGCTGGTTTCTGAACGGCAGATCTCCTGGGATTCTGTGGTCAGAAATGTCTTGTTAATGAGAGAGGTCAGAGGAGAATGACCAAACTGGAGGAAGCTTACTGGAATACAAACAACTGAAAAGGTTATAGACTTTTATTTTGAAAACGATGTCGTCACCAAAGCCTGTATTTTGGAAGGATTCCTCCTTCCAGCGTGTCTGTTTCCACGCGTGTTTTCTCGCACGTGTACCGTGATGTGTGTTTCAGTTCAGTCTACACTAGGTGGTAGTAAACAAGAATATCCGCTCTTGTAAAAGTAACAGAAGAAGGAGGAGGAGAAGGAGGAGAAGAAGCACCATCAGGTGCTTGAGAGTCCTCACTTTACCGCAGGGTTACGGAACTGTGTGGTGATATTTAACGCTGGAGGAGAGTAGCATTTAAAAGTCGGGGATTGTTCAGGTGCTCGTCTTAGTGATTTTATAATAAAGTGCCGAAACCTTGGGGGAAAAAAGATGTCTGATGCCAAAAAAACAGCAACAAGTTCTCAGGTAACACCTTTACCTTTATTTTTGAAAGCACGTGCGCGAGCCTTAAACAATTCGGATTTATTTAGGAAGGAAAGTTGATTAAACTGTTTATTAAAGATAAATGAATGAATGCTTAGTGAGTGTGCAGAGAGAGAGAGAGAGAGAGAGAGATAGCCTAACTGATATAGGTGTAAAGGAGTAGACATTTTGGCACGTGACCTCTTAACATCCTGAAGTTGATGCTTTCCAGTAACATCATTCTCCCATTGTCTTGTCTGTCAAACAATCCGCTGGCACTGGAGACTCCTTCCATAAAATTTCAAATCAACATTTCCTTACAGAAAACTTCACCGTGACAACAATTATACAATTTTTCATTAAACAACAGTTTTGTCAGTTTCATCAAGACGCTCAGTAAAACATACGATCTAATTTCATTATAAACCTGCAGAAATTGTACTACTATTCAGGAAGGTTTTATTTAGCTTCTATATAATCGAAAGATTATTATTTTGTGAGGTCATCATCTTGACCTCTGACACAGCTCTGTCTATCTCTGTCTGTGATCTGTTAGTACAGAAATATTAAAGCTATTAGAACAAGCCTGTGATTTGAATTATGGCCGTTTCACTTGTCAGAAATTCTGTTATAGAAAAATAAACCAACACATTCCATCTGCTCATGCAGCGTCAGGGTTTCTTGAGTGATCCAGCTGATGTGTGCAGATGTGAAAGATTATCAGTGCGGTCGTAACGGACACAGTGAACAGGCGGTCTAATCACCAAGGCCAGGGGCCAGGCCCAAGGGTGGAGGCCCACAACACACACACACACACGCACACACACACAACCCCACCCTGATAATGTCACCCTGTAGCTTCCATCACATTCTACTGTTCTTTGTCTGAACAATCACCCAATTTACACCGATGAGGTTTAACATTATGACCACCTGTTTAATATTGTGTTGGCCCACATTTTGCTGCCAAAACAGCCCTGACCCGTCCTGCACTGTGTATTCTGACCCCTTTCTATCAGAACCAGCATTAACTTCTTCAGCAGTTTGAGCAACAGTAGCTCGTCTGTTGGATCGGATCACACGGGCCAGCCTTCTCTCCCCACGTGCATCAATGAGCCTCGGCCGTCCATGACCCTGTCACCGGTTCACCACTGTTCCTTCTTTTGACCACTTTGATAGATACTGACCACTGCAGACCGGGAACACCCCACAAGAGCTGCAGTTTTGGAGATGCTCTGATCCAGTGGTCTAGACATCACAATTTGGCCCTTCATCAAACTCAAATCCTTACACTTGTCCATTTTTTCTGCTTCTAACATCAACTTTGAGGACAAAATGTTGACTTGCTGCCTAATATATCCCACCCACTAACAGGTGCCATGATGAGGAGATCATCAGTCTTATTCACTTCACCTCTCACTGCTCACAGTGTTATGCCTGATCGGTGTACATCAACATCAGTACATTATCGGACCATGGCAAAAGGACCATTTAACCTTTTTTAGGGACAGTGGTGGTTCAAGTGGTTAAGGCTCTGGGTTGTTGATTGGAGGATCAGGGTTCAAGCCCCAGCACCACCAAGCTCCAGTGCTGGGCAATTGAGCAAGGCCCTTAACCCTCTCTGCTCCAGGGGGCACTGTATCATATCTGCCCCTGCGCTCTGACCCTGACTTCCTCAGCTAGGATGTGCGAAGAAAAGAATTCCACTCAGGTTGTCTTCTTCTTTTAACCTGTACGCTTGCATTTCATCCCGCTGATGGAATGGAAATCGACTTATCGGACATTTTCAATAAGTATAAAGAAATAAAGGTTCTGACTGTGAGTCTGTTGGCTTTCAGGGTGTTTTAGACGTGCGTTTTTCTCATGGATAACCTTACACTGGATTTATATTTATATTTAAATCTATGTTTATATATTTTGCAGGATGGAGACGGTAAAGCCGGCAGGGTCATCCGCATCGGGACGAGGAAAAGCCAGGTATGTGTGTCGAATGTGACTGTACCTCTATCTGTCCACATGTGGACCGAGTTTTAGTTAAAACACGGAGCTTTGTGTAATTCATTTGAATTCAATGATTTGGAGGGGTGTCCCAAAACCTTTGGCAATATAAGTGTACTTTATTGTACATTTTGTACCTTGAGGAATGAATGCACTGAATTGCTGTGATGATGCCTAACATGAACATGATCTCTGATCTCACTCTCTCACTGTGTTTTGGACGTAAGCTCGCTCGGATTCAGACAGACAGCGTGGCAGAGAAGCTTACAGACGTGTATCCTGACGTTCACTTTGAAATCGGTAAGAGCTCACCACTCAAGCCTGAAACACTAACACAGTGCCTGTTTAGCTCTGAACTGATGGAGCTTGCTTAAATTCGTCATGAGGTTGTCATCGGTCAGTGTACATATCTGTTCTGTGACTCCGGGTCCTGGTTTAGTCGTCACTGTGGAGTTTAATGATTAAATGAGAGAATGTATATAAATCTTATACTCTGGATTTGTCGTGTTTAATGACATTGCGAACGTCTGTTACAGTGGCCATGTCGACGATAGGAGACAAAATACTCGACACGGCCCTATCGAAGGTAAACCTTTTTCTTTTCCATGGACTTTTTCCAAGTCACTTCTAGACTTCTCCAGAAGTGCCTGAAATTTAAGAAGCAAGCTTTCGTAATACTTCTCGCTGCATGTAATAAAATCAACAACTGGATTTTATGTCTTTCTTTCTGTTTGTCTTTCACTCCCTTTCTATCCTCAAAGTATATAAATGCTCTGAATCCCTGGGGAGGTTTGGAAGATGAGACTACACTGGTGTTCAGCATCGAATTTCGAATGAGACTTGATGAATGGAAAAGGCAGCTGAAGTTATTATACACATAATCATGTAATTGTCCACAATTCATTATTCGATTCCGCAGAATGTAATGTCCATCCAATATTTACTCTCCACTCTTAATGTAATAAGATAAGTCATAATCGTGGCATACGATTGGTCAGAAGGTGTTCATTACAAGTGTATCAGACAATCACAGGTTCATATCTGCATGCTCATGCTGTGTTCATGGTAACAACTGAGTAATAAACAGTATAATAACCATGCTGTTAAGAAAGAACATGGAGTAACTGAGACATCACTGATACACTATATTGCCAAATGTTTTGGGACACCCCTCTAAATCATTAAATTAAGGGGTTGGGCATGGCCCCTTAGTTCCAGTGAAAGGAACTCTTAATGCTTCAGCTTCGTACCAAGACATTTTGGACAATTTCATGCTCTTTGTGGGAACAGTTTGGGGATGACCCTTTCCTGTTCCAACATGACTGCACACTAGTGACCAAAGCAAGGTCCATAAAGACATGGATGTTTGAGTTTGGTGTGGACAGTGCACAGAGTTCTGACCTCAACCCCACAGAATACCTTTGGGATGAATTAGAGTGGAGACTGCGAGCCAGACCTTCTCGTCATCACAACATCAGTGCCTGACCTCACAAATGCGCTTCTAGAGGAATGGTCAAAAATTCCCATAAACCTTGTGGAAAGCCTTTCCAGAAGAGTTGAAGCTGTTATAGCTGCAAAAATCATCTTCTTGATCTAAAATTTACAATCTTTTACTCCATAATCCAGCATTTATTTTACCAGCATAGTGTTTGCCATAATATATATGTAGTTTATACAGGTTTATAGTGTACATTTGTTCATGCTCGTCTTTTAAAATCCAGCAGAAATCTTGATGAATAGCTGTTTTAAGCATCAGTTTAAGAGAAAAGACACAATACGTGAGGAGAAACTGAAATGTCACGTGATCACCATGAACTGAAAGAGAAACACGTTTGCCATTTATTTTCTGTTGATTTTTTTTCCCTAGCATATCATCTCACAGCTTTTCCTTTTTCTCCATCAAAGATAGGTGAAAAGAGTCTCTTCACAAAGGAGTTAGAGAACGCTTTGGAAAAGAAAGAGTGAGTACGCCTCTGATGACCTTTACATCTGCTGGGTCTTCTCTTCAGTACCTTGTACGTAACCAGGTGTTTGATGTGTATGGAGACAAACCGGGTTTTTATTTTTTTTCTCCTTGTGATCCTTGTGTCTTCACAGGGTTGACCTGGTCGTCCACTCTTTGAAAGACTTGCCCACGAGTCTTCCTGTGGGGTTTACTATAGGAGCCGTCCTCAAGTGAGTGGAACAAAAGTGGGCTCTCTGTACTGAGAAAACACAAGTACTGACTTGAAAGAAAGGCTTTTAGATGTTCCTCAAGCCTTTGGTTATTTTCATGAAGTTGGTTTGAGAGGATACAGATGGTCAGACAGCTGTAGGGTTTGTTCATTTATGTTATATATGACAGGATTGACCAGCTCCAGTACTGGAGATTTTTTTTTTTGCTTTCATTTCTAATAAAATATTCATTTAATTTTTTCAATTTCTGTTTTATTTGTATAGCGCTTTTAACAATGGACATTGTCTCAAAGCAGCTTTACATTTATCCCTAATGAGAAGCCTGAGGTGACGGGGGTGAGGAAAAACTCTCTGAGATGATATGAGGAAGAAACCTTAAGAGGAACCAGGTTGAGAGACAGTAAATAATGTAAATGTCCTTTCTACAACAGCAACCAAGAGCTCTTGAGGGACTAATAGCTATATACGCCGATCAGGCATAACATTATGACCACCGAGAGGTGAAGTGAATAAGACTGATGATCTCCTCATCATGGCACCTGTTAGTGGGTGGGATATATTAGGCAGCAAGTCAACATTTTGTCCTCAAAGTTGATGTTAGAAGCAGGAAAAATGGACAAGCGTAAGGATTTGAGTGAGTTTGACCAAAAGGGCCAAATTGTGATGGCTAGACCACTGGATCAGAGCATCTCCAAAACTGCAGCTCTTGTGGGGTGTTCCCGGTCTGCAGTGGTCAGTATCTATCAAAATTGGTCCAAGGAAGGAACAGTGGTGAACCGGTGACAGGGTCATGGGCGGCTGAGACTCACTGATGCACGTGGGGAGTGAAGTCTGGCCCGTGTGATCCGATCCAACAGACGAGCTACTGTTGCTACATATAGTCTTAAATGATGCCTAAAATAATTATTTATTTAATGTATTCTGCATTACTGGGTCAATACAAAAACATTGTGGATTTTGGTTTGATCATGTAAAGGGTTTTTTCAGACTGATATACATATATAATGTATAAACTGTGGTTGCGTCAGTCAGTTTTCGACAGGAAGGAATTAGTGCTGAGTCTGTAATTAACTCAGAAGCTACACTGACCTATTAGTTCCTCAATAGCTCTTGGTTTCTTTTGTAGAAAGGACATTATCACCAGTTACATTACTGTCCAGTGTCACCCAAATGAGGCTTCTAAGGCCTGGTTCTTCTCAAGGGTTCTTCCTCAGGGATAAATTCTCATTAGGTATAAATGTTAGAGATAAATAGTAAATTGAATTGAATTGATGTATAAATGCACATAACTGATGATGACCACATGTTTAATGTAAAATTCTTTTCCTCCGAAGGCGAGAAAACCCCTCTGATGCTGTAGTTCTGCATCCCAAAAATGCCGGAAAATGTCTTGAATCACTACCAAACAAAAGGTATGATGGGTCTTCCAGATACAACAGGTTCCTGCAGAGGTTCTTTATCATCTATGCTCTGTGTTTCAAGGGGTTTTGTTTATTTGTTGAATTTTTGTGGATGTCTTGAATATTCCTCCTTTAGTATCATAGGCACCAGTTCCCTTCGCCGGGCAGCGCAGCTGAAGAAGCGGTTTCCTCACCTGGAGTTTAAGGATATTGTATCTTTCTAATGCATTGTTTTCATTCAGCGGAGTGCTTGCTTGAGAGAGTGTGTGTGTGTGTTTGTGTGTGTGTGTGTGTGTGTGTGTGTTTGTGTATATAAATCAGTACGCTCCTTAACAAGGCATCTTAGAGAGGTAATCTCAACACTCGCCTGAAGAAGCTGGACGAGAACAATGACTTTGCTGCTATTATTCTGGCTGCAGCTGGACTGAAGAGGATGGGCTGGGAAAGAAGAATCAGCCAGGTATCTCTGTGTTTCCTCTCTTCAGAAAGATCAGTGTTCTGTCTTGTGAGAGCAGTTTACTATACACTGATCAGGCATAACATTATGACCACTGAGAGGTGAAGTGAATAAGACTGATGATCTCCTCATCATGGTACCTGTTAGTGGGTGGGATATATTAGGCAGAAAGTGAATATTTTGTCCTCAAAGTTGATGTGTTAGAAGCTCTAAAGTGTTATACAAATTAAATTATATTGAGTGTTTCTTCAGTATTTTTGTGTTTTCCGTGCTGTTGCAGATCCTCGGTCCTGATGATTGCATGTATGCAGTTGGACAGGTGGGTCTCCATCAGGCTAATCGTTCAGTTAATTCCTGTTTATTTAGTTAGAGCATTGACACATTGTTACTATACATTGGATCTGTGTAGTAACATGTCAGTTATAGTGTGTGCTGTGTCTCAGGGAGCTCTGGCTGTGGAGGTGAGGGCTTGTGATGTGGACATCTTGGAGATGGTGTCAGTGCTGCATGATCGGGACACGGTCCTGCGCTGTATCGCTGAGAGAGCTTTCCTCAAGCGCCTGGTAACAATTCTACTGTCGCCTGTGACCTTTCTGCATTATCTCACTCATTCATTCTCTCACACACACACACACACACACACACACACTTCTTGCTTCTTAAGTTCTTCAATGTGTAATGTGTTGCTTCACATTACAGGAAGGAGGATGCAGTGTTCCTGTTGCTGTTCACACAGAAATTAAAGATTCTCAGGTAGAGGAACACACACAAACACACACACACACTAAGCTAAGCTAACCCTAATCCTAACCTAATCATGGACACTAGGCAAATGTCCTTACAAAGTCAAAAGTGTAAATGAATCCTATCCACATCCCCCTTATCCCTGTTCTGAATCATTACCAGTCAGATATTTTTCTCTGTGTGTGTATGAAAGAAACTAAAAACAGCCACAGGAAGTTATTTTTCCTGCTCTTGTGTTTGTGTTTTTCAGTTGTATCTGACGGGAGCGGTGTACAGTTTAGATGGCTCGGACAGCCTGAAGGACACCATGCAGACCAGCATCGAGTCTGAGGATCAGGTTATTTATCCAAATATTACACTGTTCCACATTATCATTATTTCACACTATAGAGAGAAAACGGTACATTGCGTTATACAGAGTAGGTTACGCTTTTATTTAGGTTGTACAGACAGTGATAAACTGCAGAACAGGTATCTGACTGAACTCCATGAGAAGAGCATTTGAATAAAAGACAAAATCATCCCTAGTGAGAAGCTTGAGGCGACTGTGGTGAGGAAAAACTTCCTTAGATGGTATGAGGAAGAAACCTTGAGAGGAAAATTCAAAAGGGAACCTCCTCATTTGCGTGACACCGGAGAGTGTGAGATTATAAATGATTATAAACAACAGAGTGTGAGATTATAAATGATTATAAACAGCAGAGAGTGTAATTATGAATAATTATATAAACACTGGAGAGTGTGATTATGAATGATTATAAACAGCAGAGAGTGTAATTATGAATAATTATAGAAACACTGGAGAGTGTGATTATGAATGATTATAAACAAGAGTGATTATTCATGTCCTTTCATGTCCAAGAGTGATTATTCATGTCCTTTTTACAGTCATACAGTCAGTTGAAGTTGTGTGATGGAAATACAGCATGTGTAGGATGCTATTATGTGTGTTGATTAGGAGGTGGTTGTCCTCCGAATACGAATGATTATAAATGAGCGATTATAAATGATTATGAACAGCTTGGCGGACCTAGGATTCAAACCCGCAACCTTTTAATCAGTAGCCCAACACATTAACCACTATGCCAACACACACCCATTGATCTCCATGAAAAATCAGAATTTGCATAAAGGACAGGGAGCTTGTCTAGTGAACTCACGCATCATTTTTATTTTGCCATCGCCTGGTACAGGAGCAGGAGAAGGTTGATGAGAGAGTGCAGCGTGTGGGAGTCACGGCACTGAAGGTCTCAGGAGCGGCTCAGGACGCAGCCGAGAAGCTCGGTGTCGACCTCGCCAATCTGCTGCTGAGCAAAGGAGCCAAAGAGATTCTGACTGTGGCCAGACAGCTTAATGACGCCCGCTAGATCGGTCTATTCCATCATCCAAGCGTGAATGCCGTGTCAAACACAAACATTCTTTATTATATCTATACACTGGCATGCTGTTAGAGGAAAATAATCAACAACATTGGTTGTGTGAAGCAGAGTTACCGCTAGCTCGCTGAAGTTCTAATTATCGACATCGTTTTTTATTCCTATTATACAACAGCAATTTGACAACACTGAGAAATGTTATATTTATATTTTATATATATATATATATATATATGTGTATATATATGTATATATATATAAAATAACGCTGCATACTTTTCATCCATTTATAGTTATATTGATTATTAAGGAACGCCACACTTACGGTAAAGCTGTTAAATACAGATGTTTCCTCACCCATCCTTTCAGCGTTCCTCTCTCTTGAAACAGCAAAAAAAGCCATTTCTGAAGTTGCCAAGAGACCACAATGTCCTGTGTCGTAATTCTTCAGTTTACAGCTTTACACTTTTACAGACTGTTATGAAGAGCTCTGACACTGGAGACTCCTTCCGTGAATTTAAACTGAACATCTTGACATCTTTTAGATTAGTTTATGTGGAGCGTCTGCCATACAAGGGATTTTTTTTAGCCTATTAGAATGAGGGCATTCATATAAATTATGTGATTTAGATGACTGGACTACTGTCAGAGCTGCTATAATCCAAAACTTAATCACCACCATAATCTACCTACTTGACGTTTTATATATCTGAAAAATGTTAAAAAACATAACCACATATTCGTTCAATGAGAAGACTTTCAAGTAAAGCTGCTTTGTTTAAGTGATAATCAATTACGAGCTGAACATCATGTCTCTGCGTACCTGATGATAACTTCATGTAGATTGAACATTGGCTTATTTTTTACATAATGCTATTAGAAGTTGAAATCTGGGTTCTAAAACATTTCCTGCTATGGTGTGTAAAGTCTTTCCTAGAAGCAGCTGTGTAAATGAAACTGAAATCACTAGGGAACTTTTTTTTTCTCCCTTAGTATTTTTGCTTTCACATATGAAACTCTGGGGAGATGTTAGTTCCTTTTTATGAATGTATTATTACCGCTTAATGCTCATGTGATCATACCTTCTCATATTCTCAACCAAATATTACAATACTATAATATTTTAATGATCTATGTGATCGCTTGCTATTGTTTCATTATTGTATGATTTTTAATTGTTTTATTTGGCAATGTTGTTTTGGCTTATTGTGTTTATTGCTCCATTTATCTTCCAGAGCAGTATTTCTTACCCCACAATAAAAGCATTCTGGTGTTTAATAAAAGTCTGATAAGGAACAACATTATATAGTTATATAGAATAACATGATATTTGAGTGTGCTTAGTGGTTAGTACTGTTGCCTCACAGCAAGAAGGTCCTGGCTTCGAATCCTGGGATCGAACAGACAGGGGCCTTTCTGTGTGGAGTTTGCATGTTCTAACCATGCTCCAGGTACTCCAGTACTCCAAAAACATGTACATTAGGTTGATTGGTAATTCTAAATTGCCCATAGGAGTGAGTATGTGTGTGTGTGTGTGTGGTTGTCTGTCTATATGTGTGGCCCTGTGATGGACTGGTGACCTGTCCAGGGTGTACCCCTGCCTTTCACCCAATGTGTGCTGGGATAGGCTCCAGCAGATCCCCGTGACCCTAATTAGGAATAAAGCGGGTATAGAAAATGGATGGATGGATATTTGAGTTTCACATTAATACCTTGTTTCTGACAATATGATTGTAATGTATAATCTTATGATTACTATTATGATTAGTTTGAGAACTATCTTTGTACAGAACACACACACTAAAACACTATGTCTTTCGTATACAAGTCTGAAAATGTACACACTATATTAAAGAATCCTACAGTTTTCCATGTTCACTTTAATGTCCTGTTTTTACACAAACCACAAGTCACAAAGATTGCTGGGGGATTTGTGTTATCGTCTACTCAGCCTACGCCATGTAGTATCCGACCTTTGACCTGTTTTAGTAGTGTTTTACAGCCCACCTCTTTGCTCCTCATACACCATGAGGAGGGAAAAAGCCTAGACAGCACAGCAGGTTGATTTGTTTTGAAACTAAACACTGAAGCATTATACACTATATAGCTAAAAGTTTGGAGCCTGCCTTTACATGCACATGAATGTAATATGGAGTTGTCCCACCCTTTGCAGCTATAACAGCTTCAACTCTTCTGGGAAGGCTTTCCACAAGGTTTAGGAGTGTGTTAATGGACATTTTTGACCATTCCTCTCTAGAAGCACGGTCATTTTTGAGGTCAGGCACCACTGTTGTGATGACGAGAAGGCCTGGCTCACGGTGTTCTATGGTGTTGAAGTCAGGACTCTGTGCAGGCCAGTCAAGTTCCACACCAAACTCACTCATCCATGTCTTTATGGACCTTGCTTTGGTCACTGGTGTGCAGTCATGTTGGAACAGGAAGGGGTCATCCCCAAACTGTTCCCACAAAGAGCATGAAATTGTCCAAAATGTCTTGGTATGAAGCTGAAGCATTAAGAGTTCCTTTCACTGGAACTAAGGGGCCGAGTCCAACCCTGCCCAATAAAACTCCCGAATCATTTTGGAGGGGGTGTCCCAAAACTTTTGCCAAATTAGTGTATCTAGTATAAAATTAAACTTAACTGAAATTAAATGCTTTTGAAAGTTACGTTACATAAATCTTGTCCCAAAAAACCCTCATCACTATCATTTATAGTTGTGTTCCACACGACAAGCCGGATGACTTTCCAAAGATTTGCTTTTTCCATCTCCAAATTCTTGCAATATTTCGTCTATGAACGTGATAGGCTTAAATCCCGCCCACTTCGCCATGTTTGCGTATTCTATTGGATCCTGGCATGTCAGTTATCGTGCAAGAAGATCTCTGATTGGCTGTAACCGGTCTCCGGGTTGATTCAACGGGCGTTGCGAAAAACCCCGCACACGGTCGGAGGGATTTCCTGTGCTGTTTGCTGAGCTGCAAGAAAATCGCCAATCGTCTCGGTGTCTGGGTTTTTTGTTTTTTTGCTGATTTCATGTCTTAGTAAAGAAACATTTACTGCGCGTGTCCTAGACTACACCCAGAAGTAGCTAGCTAGCCAGTAATAATGACGTCCGAAGCCACTGTGGCCGATACTCGCCGGTTAAACTCCAAGCCGCAGGACCTGACGGACGCTTACGGACCTCCGAGTAATTTTCTGGAAATAGACGTCTACGATCCTCAAACTATCGGAGTCGGGCGGAATCGGTTCACCACTTACGAAGTCCGGATGCGGGTAGGTGCGGGAATGGGTCTGAAGCTGGGTTTTGTTTTGGGTTAAACGGCAGCAAGTTGGTTAGCAGACCGAGAGAGAGAGAGAGAGAGTCTGGAATTCGGTTCGGCCTAAACTGCTATAGCTAGCTATATAGCTACAGGGTTAGCTTCTGCCTAAGGACGTGAAACAGTTATAATGTTATTGAAAAAACACCATTTTTTCTCTATTAATTCTAATTCAGTTGTAAATTTAGTTGCAATTCAGTACAGTTTGTTTCATTTTATTTATTTATTTTTTTAAGCTTAGCAGTTCGCTAAGCGCTGTTGCTTTCTGACAGACCGTTAGCTGCTTAGCGTTAGCTTTAGCGCCGTAACCCGAGTCTGATTAATTCATTAAAACTGGAAGGCTCTCGTGACCACGAAACAGCGACGAGCACGAGGAGAGAAAACACAAACAAAAACATCACAAACAATTAGTTTATCTTTAAAAAAATGATTTATTTATGTTTATAGATATTTACAAAAAAAAAACACATTTTACGTACATGTTTATGTTAAAAAAATATAAGCGAGAAAGTATACAAAGCGGCTGTGTACATATTTTATACAAAAAATTTAAAAAAAAAATTCTATGTAAGCACTTAGAGAGAAAAAATAAAATGGAATGCTTTTTAAAAGAAAAATATTTTTTAAAGTGAAATGCGAAATTTAAAAAAATACAAATTTTTACAAAAAAAGGTTAAAAATTAAATTGAATAGAATTTTTCAGTGAGAAAGAAATGCATCTCTTTTCATATATATATTTTATATTCTCATATGTGTGTATATATATATATATAGTGTGTGTGTACATAATTTCCCAACCTGGTGTAGCTCTAACATTTTATTTACTGAAAATATTAAAAAATATGAAAATATTTTTAAAAAAAGGTAATAATGAATGGGAGTGTGTTCTGTAACAACTCCTTAAAAATTTGTTATCTACATCTCACACTCAGAAGAGAGTGATCTTGGAACTTTTAATTGTTTAATTGTTTTAATTGTTTACCTGAAACACTAATCATTTATTTTCAAAATTTAGCAAAGATTGAGCGGTTTTTTTTTTTTTTTTTTGAAGGGAATATGCAGACTTGTGCATACAGCTGTAAATATTTTAGACATTTCTTTAAATGTAAACTCATTCATATATCCGATTGTCCCATTTGGTTTTTTTTATGATTAATGATGTTACCGTAAAGTTACTTAACGAACGGCGCGATTTTTAGAGGCAGCTTTACACTTACACTATATTGTCAAAAGTTTTGGGACACCCCTCCAAACCATTGAATTCAGGGGTTGGACTCGGTCCCTTAGTTCCAGTGAAAGGGACTCTTAATGCTTCAGCTTCATACCAGGACATTTTGGACAATTTCATGCTCTTTTCATGCGCTTTCCTCTAGAAGCGCATTTGTGAGGTCAGGCACTGATGTTGTGATATCGAGAAGGTCTGGCTCTCAGTCTCCGCTCTAATTCATCCCAGAGGTGTTCTATGGGGTTGAGCCCAATTCCTGAAACAACACCTGAACTCAGTGATTTGGAGAAGTGTCCCAAAACTTTTGGCAATATAGTGTATTTCTGTGTATGAAAACGTCATAACTAGAACAATGACTGAAATGGTTGAATATGTCGGTTTTATCTTGATAAAAATACAGCGTCACTAGATTTCTCTACTCCTTTTTGGAGACGTTGTGTGTTCATTATGTATGAATTATTATCATGTAGTCAGTTGATGAAGCTGTGAGCATCGAGCTGAAGACTTTTCTTTCCTCACCAAAGCTTAACAGTGCACTAGACCTGATGCACAAAGCTTTACTCACAATTTCATATGTTAATAATTTGCAGACAATTAGGTCAAGGACAAATATGGTTTAATGGCTCATATGAAAGACAGTCAGAGCTTTAATTATTTGCAGTTTATCTGTAAGTGCTGTTTTAAGTAGTGTACTAGGTTTGAATGTTAAAATGTTATTGTGGTTATCATCTGAAGTGTTTTACTAGCAGAGGTGTGAATTCTTTACACCCCTCCATTTTCCCATCAGCCAGCTCGTCATCACCTAAACATGGAGTTACAGTACTCTACCCACAGAAACCCAACTTATCTTATTTTATCGCTACAAGTCTGTTATAATTTGTTGGTTAATTCCCAAAAAGTCAAGTATACTGTTAGAAAGGGTTAACAAAGCTAACGTATCGTTATTAAATTCAACCTTGAGATAAATCCAGGCTTTGACCAAAGTGATAATCTATAAACATTTTGTGTTTTCTGTAAACAGACCAACCTCCCCATTTTCAAGTTGAAAGAATCTTGTGTACGAAGAAGGTACAGCGACTTTGAGTGGCTGAAAAATGAGCTGGAAAGAGACAGTAAGGTAAGATCCTAAAGAAACAGAAATACAAACGATGGCATGTATGATTCTTAAAATGTTGCTCATCTGCTTTCATTCATTTAGAAGTACTAAAGCAGAGATGTGGCTAGTAACGTAAGGGAGCTGAGTCACTTAAATACATCACTAAATCAGAATTTTGCTCTTCTGTTGGTGATGCACTTGGTTATATTACTGTTTAGCACCATAAATGTATCTAGAGGGTTTGAGCCTAAGTGTGTATTTAGTCGTCCTAGTTTTTGTGAGTCTCTTAATTAGGGTTATTGTAAGACCATCAAGATGTATTATCTGCTAGCAGTGTGAAAAGGAAGAGCTCACGCTGGAAATGAGCTTGAAGTTAAAAGTATGTCCACAGTGTTTTGAATAAACAAAAAATGGTACTGACAACCAACGACTAACACGCACAGTTGCACATAGTTGCTGATGGGTGGTTTGGTTTTGTTTCACCGCCTGCCCCCCCCCCTTCCTGCGTTTTGGTTTGAATCGAAACACGCATGTGTCACTGTCTTGTAGATTGTTGTGCCTCCTCTGCCCGGGAAAGCACTGAAGAGACAGCTCCCTTTCCGTGGAGATGAGGGAATATTTGAGGAGTCGTTCATTGAAGAGAGGAGAGTCGGACTTGAACAGTTCATCAACAGGTTAGTTGTGGAGACGACCCTTAACCAACGTCATAAAAAGATTAATAATGAAGTGTTGAAGATAACAAATAACACTGAAATCGGAAAAACAGTTATCTCAATATCATAGATACACTATATTACCAAAAGTTTTGGGACACACCTCATTGAATTCAGGGGTTGGGCTCGGCCCCTTAGTTCAAGTGAAAGGAACTCTTAATGCTTCAGCCTCATACCAAGACATTTTGGACAATTTCATGCTCTTTGTGGGAACAGTTTGGGGATGACCCCTTCCTGACCAAAGCAAGGTCCTGCACAGAGTCCTGACCTCAATCCCATAGAACACCTTTGGGAGGAATTAGAGCGGAGACTGTGAGCCAGGCCTTCTTGTCCAGCTTCAGTGCCTGACCTCACAAATGCACCTCTAGAGGAATGGTCAAAAATTCCCATAAACACACTCCTAAACCTTGTGGAAAGCCTTTCCAGAAGAGTTGAAGCTGTTATAACTGCAAATGTGCATGTAAAGGCAGACGTTTTGGCCTGGCTCACAGTCTCCGCTCTAATTCATCCCAAAGGTGTTCTATGGGGTTGAGGTCAGGACTCTGTGCAGGCCAGTCAAGTTCCTCCACACCAATCTCACTCATCCATGTCTTTATGGACCTTGCTTTGTGCACTGGTGTGCAGTCATGTTGGAACAGGAAGGGGTCATCCCCAAACTGTTCCCACAATGTGTTGGGGGAGAAATATCCAAAATGTCTTGGTATGAAGCTGAAGCATTAAGAGTTCCTTTCACTGGAACTAAGGGGCCGAGCCCAACCCCTGAAAAACAACACCTGAACTAATATAAATATATTTTTTGTGGAGAGTATTGTAGTTCCTGTGCAATCTTAAAGGCACTTAACATTGTAAATGTTTGGGATACTGAAGGTGTGTCATTAAATAAGCATTTATAAATGCTGGATACAAAAAATGTATATAGCCCTAACTATTTTTACTTACAGCTAAAGTTTTTATTCAGATTCCCATTGCTCATTGAAAGCTTAATATGGAGTTTTGTAGTGTAGTGTAGTCTTCAATGTGCCTGAAAGCATGCAGAATCTGTGCACATATCACATCTGGATTAATCGTTAGATTTAAACAAGCTTTATTCTAATTTCATTAAACTATCATAAAATAGTTAATTAACTATTTGGCATTGTTAGTTTTCTCAGTGAAGCACAGCAAGATCAGACGAAGTGTTTTTGTATTAGTCTGTGAGATGTATCATAGATGACCACATGCAAGTGATAAGTTATGCAACTGGGTTTAGTAGATAAAATACTTATAAAACACTAAAATAGTGTATAAAATGTAATGGCTTCTAGTGAGACACAGTTTTGCTCACACTCAGGCATGTTGTAATTTCCAGTGGTTTAGGATACAGTTGAGGGAAGAGCTAACTCTGACATCACCTTGAACAAATACTGTGCATTTCATATAAAAATATAATTAAGAAATATTTAAATTCACCACAGAAGTTAGATCTAAGGTTGCCATTTGGCCAAAATGTCCCCCCTCCCCATTTCTGTCTTTTTCAGAATTGCCGGTCACCCCTTGGCTCAGAACGAGCGCTGTCTTCACATGTTCCTGCAGGAGGAGAGCATCGACCGCAACTACATCCCTGGAAAAGTACGGCAGTAGGGCTTTACAAAAGCGGGACTCGGGGCGGGGTTCTTCTTTCTCCTGTTCTCAACTTCTGTTCCTACTCATCTGCAAAAAAACATTGCAGAGTAACGTTGATTTTTTGCACCAAGTAAAGCTAGATGCATCATAAAACAATGCAGGAGTTGACTCTATTGGCCAGATGATGTTTTGTACACGTGTCTGAGACTTTACACACACGGTGTATTTGTTTTACATCTATACAATGTACTTCTTAGAGTGTGTGTGTGTGAGCGTGTAATATATGATCATACCTGAACGCTGTAGCACTAAACAAAGATGGTTGGCTCATGTCTTTGTCCTCTCAGGCAGATGTTCCGGTCAGTACTAGGAGGATGGAGAGTGCGTTCCAGTAGAAATTTATAAGTGCTTACTTTTACTATGGAGAACACTTAGGAATAGAAATCCGTGATTATGTATGGCATGTGTGACACGTGGTAACCGCATCTAAAATATCAGAAGTATTGCAGTCACTGATCAAAATATTTAAGGTCTTAGCCTTCTGCACTGATAAGGTAAAAGTGTTCTGTGTATGCAGCTTGGTCAGAGAACATTATTTACAAAAAAAATACAAGAACTAAACTGATGTACCCTAAAAAACTAAACTGGGTGATGTACCCGTTGTGATGTGGTATCAGACGACAGCTGCTTGAATTATGTGAAGGCGGTGATGCTGTAGTTAGAGAGTCAAACATCGCTTCATAGAGGACAAAAGTATTTGCCAACTTTGTAAAAGTTGTCCTGCCAAAGTCGAGTCATTTCCCTCAGAATGACTATATTTGTTCTCTTCCTGTGTTAATAAGCCTGTGCCTGTGACGTTTGTCTGTAAATAAAGTATAACGAAATAGTCAGTGCTGTTGGGTGGAGATTTACTGAAAAGAGAAACCATTTACCCTTACCCTGTTTATTCTCTCTTCTATTTTAGGTATGAATGAAGTAAGTTTTTTGGGGTTTCTATCTTCACTTTTTTGAAAATCATACTGTCGTAAAATTATTGTTGGGGAAACCCAATGTCTGCATGGAACCTAATTATGTTCTAATGCTAAGAAACGCATACTCATCACCCATACTGACCTGCAGGCGCTGTAATTCCTGTCCTCCATTCTTGCTTTGCTAATTATTTCTGCTTGTCACTCATACCGGTCAATATCGGCTAGTTAAAAATGATCAGGAGTTGGTTGGTTTGTTTTTTCTTCTTCTTCTTCTTATTATTATTATTATTATTTTGCAAGTTGCATGTCTTGATTGCATGACCATTACATCAGGTAAGTTTTTATTTCTATATATTTTTAAACAGCAGATGGGTTATGCTTGGCTTATATTATTTTTAACTTGTCATTTACAGCACCATGATCGCCCGCTCTGCATTAACCTGAATGATCTTAATCGTTCAAACTAATACCATGGGATATGTATATATTGATGAATGTCTTATTCCACAAAGTAAATAAACCTTTGCTTAGTCCGTGTCAGTCTGACCCCAAGGTCTTAACTCTCTTAAGTAGCATTTCTTTATTTATTTATTACTGTTATGAGAACATGTATTCCTTCAGGTGTCATGTCATTATGGTCTTTTTCTTCCCCCTCACTTGTATTCTCAGATGCTACAGTAAGACTAAGGCGCCTCCTCCGCTCAGAAGACTGCCTCATCTCTGTGCTTATATTTGCCTAGCACGCTTACTCAGGTGCTCTAAAAACAAAACACTGAACCCCAATTCAAAAAGAAAAAACAGTCGGTAATTGTTTTGCTGTCCAGGCTTTAATTTCTTTTCTTCTTCTTCTTTTTTTTTTTTTTAAATAATCTTAGTGAAGCCCAGCTATAATGACTTGAATAGAGTATCTGCACGAGTATCTCACATTGCATGAATG
Organism: Hemibagrus wyckioides; assembly: GCF_019097595.1. Taxonomy (NCBI): domain Eukaryota; kingdom Metazoa; phylum Chordata; class Actinopteri; order Siluriformes; family Bagridae; genus Hemibagrus; species Hemibagrus wyckioides. The sequence goes on from NC_080727.1 coordinate 22,347,050, forward strand.
ATTCGTTTGTGCCAGATTCATGTCACTTTACAGTAAGGAACATTCTCTAACAAGTAGCCACGCCCCTGGAGTCTCTGTCTTTGCCCGAGTCCTAAACACGAACCTAAGCATCCAGCCTCATTTGCCACATGATTCAGAATGATCAATAAAATGTAGCAAGGCAGACGTGAGGAGCAAAATTGGGACCACGCATCGTTCCTGTTCGACATTCCATGGTTCATTTATGTACCTTCCGATCTATTACATACGTGTTTTTTTTTTCTTTATATATATATATATATCGAAGAGTAGAGTGTTAGAGCATTGTGTGTTTTCTTGGCTTCTCTGTGTGTTGGTGTTAGATCATGGCGCTTGGGACTATACACCTTCAATCACAATGAAAATCACTGCGGCTCCCCCATCCCTCTGCCGTGCTTTATCGAGATTATTTTTTGTTTTGTTTTTTTTTAAATAAATTTATAATATTGCTGATTCCAATCTATATACATTTATCGTGTACAAGTGTAGTATTTCTTCATTTTTCATGAATTGTCCTGTCATTCCTGCCCCTTGAATTAAAATCCCTCTGCCTGCTTTACTCCAAATAGATAAAGTTGTATCTTATTTGTTTTGTGGTGTTCACTTTATAACAGCGTGTCCTGCTGCACTGGCCAGCGTGATTCCTGCCCCAGTGGACCTCCAGCTAGCACATACTGTACTTCCCTGAGTGCTTCAATAATATCCCTATGGAGCTAAACTGGGCCTTGAGCGCTCTATCCCCTGTTTTGTACATCATCTAAGAGGATGGGCAAATTAATAGACCATCAACTTGTATCAGTAAAAAATGTATGGAGATGTGAATGTTACATGGCTATACACCAATCAGGCATAACATTATGGCCACCTGCCTAATATTGTGTCTGTCCCGCTTTTTCTGCTAAAACAGCCCTGACCCTGTCGAGGCACGGACTCCACTAGATCCCCGAAGGTGTGCTTTGGCACCAAGATGGTAGCACCACATCCTTTAAGTCCCGTAAGTTGTGAGGTGGAGTCTCTATTTGCCTCCATAGTAACTTAGAGGACTTAAAGGATACTTTTAATAGATACTGACGACTGCAGACCGGGGACACCCCACAAGAGCTGTAGTTTTGGAGATGCTCTGATCCAGTGGTCTAGCCATCACAATTTGGTTCTTTTGGTCAAACTCACTCAAATCCTTGTCCATTTTTCCTGCTTCTAACATCAACTTTGAGGACAAAATGTTGACTTGCTGCCTAATATATCCCACCCACTAACAGGTGCCATGATGAGATCATCAGTCTTATTCACTTCACCGGTCAGTGGTCATAATGTTATGGCTTATCTGTGTACATTTACAGTATAAAGGTTGATGATTCTGGTAACAATTGCATTTTTGACATTTATTAATCATTCATAGTTATATATAGTTGTGGAACATCTGCAAGACAAGTTAGTGCTTTCGTCACTTGTGTTATAGCAGCTATTAACAGTTGTTCACTGACCAGCTTCATTCCATAAATGTCAACTAAACATGTCCTTACAGAAAACTTAAAACTCTTAAGTTGGTGAGAAGCTGATGACCATTTTGTTGTTGTTTTTGTTTATGAACACATCATGATTTTTAATTTATAGTTACATGTACTCTTGTGAAACATCCACAAGACAAGGAAGTTCCTGTTATCATTTATGTTGTAGCAGCTGTTAGGGTTGATCCTCGACAGCATGTTTTCGGTTTCTCTCCAATTTATTCATGTTACTGAGAAAATAGAAAGCATAAAATCCTTCCCTAAACGTTCCCAAAAGACTCTCCTTACAGAAAGATTCAGCATATGATTATACATTTTTGTTAGTTATTTATACATCTTTGTTAAATTATTATTAACCGTAGCTCATATAGCTTACATAGATCATCCACCATACAAGTTCCTGTGAATTATCTGTTACTGTAGAAAATAACTGAATAGTCTTTAATACAATCCTGTGATGTGAATTAGAGTCAGAACTGCTTTCAGAGCTTCTGGTGTAGAAAATAAATTAACTCCCTACTTCTGACCAATCAGATTCAAAAATTCAGAAGCACAGCAATGCAAGTCATAGAATGGTACTGTATACTGTAGGCTACTAGGTGGAACTGACTGTGACTGCTAATATACACCGATCAGGCATAACATTATGACCACTGCCAGGTGACGTGACTAAGACTGATGATCTCCTCGGCACCTGTTAGTGGGTGGGATATATTAGGCAGCAAGTCAACATTTTGTCCTCAAAGTTGATGTTAGAAGCAGGAAAAATGGACAAGCGTAAGGATTTGAGCGAGTTTGACCAAAAGAACCAAATTGTGATGGCTAGACCACTGGATCAGAGCATCTCCAAAACTGCAGCTCAGTAGGGTGTTTCCGGTCTGCAGTGGTCAGTATCTATCAAAAGTATCTGGATCTGCTGGTGATCCAGATACCTCAGCACACTTTCAGGGATCTAGTGGAGTCCATCATGCCTTGACGGGTCAGTGCTGTATTGGCAGCACAAGGGGGACCGACACAATATAAGGCAGATAATATAAGACATTTAAGGCAGTGGTCATAATGTTATGCCTGATCGGTGTATACACTATATGGTTACATATTTACTTAATAACGACATGGTGTAGGTATATATAATAAAATGGAAACTCGATCATGACTTTGAAAACACATATTTGGCTCATTAGGGAAATGTGCTCATGGATGATCATTTTTCAGAGCTGCAATTTTCACTATGACCGCCAGATGGCAGTGTTTATAAGATTTAATTTGCTGCACCGCGTATGATGCAACTTGAGCATAAAATTGCAGTCTAACGCAGAAGAATTATACTACATTATAATACATATATACTTTTTTCATTAGAAAACACTACGCCAAAACACTAAAATACGTTTTTTAGTTGTTTTGTTCTAATTTCTCATGCAATGCAATTTCTTACAGGCTCTAAAACATAAATCTCTATAAAACTAATAATAAAAAAGGCCTTTGTTATTATGATTTATACTAACAATGTAAAGACTTAGTTCAGTGTTCATGTAAGTCCACACATTTCTCTCCTTTCCACTAAACGGTGATTATTTTTACACTTTCAGTCACAGCCTTCACTTCGTTCTCTCTCACTTACTCACAGGGTTAAGTTTGTGCATAATGCATGACTGACACATTAAGCCATGGAGTGGAAGTTATATCTGTAATCTGTTTGAGGTTTATACATACTGACACATCATTTCCAAAGTCAAAGGCCATGTCATTTTTTCCTGACCACAATTATTTGCCTGTCTCCATCCAAACCCAGACGAAGGGGCCAATACTGTGGGACAAAACTGAGATTTTAAGGTCTTTTGTTCACAATGCACAAGCTCACAGGTTGGGGACATAGACTGAGATTAAAGAAGGAGCGGATTTCGATATATAGGCTTCAGTCTGTTCAAAAGAAATGACAAGAAAACCACTTCTTGGAACATCTCACAGACTTCACACAAGGCCACCGAGTTCACAGTTCCATCATTAGTGTTTATTGTATTAAGCTTGACCCGCAACACAGGAGTAGACACCATGGTCCACCATCCTGGGTCAGCCCATTAAGAAGTTTCCAATAGTAGTTTCCAATTCTTTTCTTTTGTTGGAGTGCTGCCCAGCATGCATTTATCCATACAAACTCAGACAAAATATGCTTTTGTAGTCCCCAAAATACCCCAAAGCAAACAGGAAAATGTGTGTATTTTCACACACACAAGAGCAAAAAGCTGGAACAAACATGCGTTCAAAGATTTCACAATATAAATAATTTCGCATTATTCTCACGCTTAAATATAATGCACAACAGAACTGTACACAATACGTTAGGTATCATGTATAATAGGCATGTGAACCATGTAACTGTTGGTTGCTGTACGTTGTGCAGAGAAAATAAAATCCATCCATCCATTGTCTATACCTGCTTTATTCCTAATTAGGGTCACTGGGGTCTGCTGGAGCCTATCCCAGCACACACTGGTTGAAAGGCAGGGGTACACCCTGGACAGGTCACCAATCCATCACAGGGCCACATATAGACAGACAACCACAATTTAGAATTACCAATCAACCTAATGTACATGTTTTTGGACTGTGGGAGGAAGCCGGAGTAAACCCACACAGGCACGGGGAGAACATGCTCCACACAGAAAGGCCCCGCCTGTTTGAAACTGGGAACATCTTGCTGTGAGGCAACAGTGCTAACCACAAAATGCTGAACTTGTTTTATCCGGTAGGGCAACACTGATGCATTTCCAGTAACAATCTGAACTCACGCCCCAAATGGAAAGTCACAAACTCAAGACTTCAGTTTAACTATTAAAAAAACAAAGATGAAAATATTGTGACATTTACATTTGGCAATGGTGCACCATCTACTGCGACTCTCTCTTTATCTATTATTGCGAAATACCACTGTATTTTTGGCTGCATTTATTCCCCGAACCCTTTTGTATGTCATCAGAGCAATTATCATCCATCCATCCATTTTCTATACCCACTTTATTCCTAATTAGGGTCAGGGGGATCTGCTGGAGCCTATCCCAGTGCACATTGGGTGAAAGGCAGGGGTACACCCTGGACAGGTCACCAGTCCATCACAGGGCCACACATATAGACAGACAACCACACACACACACATACTCACTCCTATGGGCAATTTAGAATTACCAATCAACCTAATGTACATGTTTTTGGACTGTGGGAGAAAACCGGAGAACCCGGAGTAAACCCATACAGGGAGAACATGCAATTTCTACACATCCCACTCCCAAGCTCCCAGTGTTCTGAGTTTCCAACTCACTGATGCTGTGGATGGATCTGTGTGGACAGCCTGTGACCCAGGAGACAGCCGTGGACAGAGCCACTTGGGGACTTTCACACTGTCACGGATCTGTCAGCTTGCAACAGCAAAGGAATTAGTGCCTATAATGAACTCTGAAACTACACTGACCTCATGGGCCCTTGTGGTAGAAAGGACATTATTTAGTTACATTTACATTATTTACTGTCCAGTGTCACCCAAATAAGGATGAGGGAGTTTTTCCTCACCACCGTCGCAGCAGGCTTTGCTCATTAGGGATAAAATAAAATTTTACTATAGAAAACACTTCCGTGATTATGTACTGCATGTGTGACAAGTATCGCAGTCACTGATCAAAACTCACCGCTGGTTAAAGCTCTGAGTCTGAAGACTCCGTCCTTAAATGTTCAAAAGAATCTCCTTACAGAAAGATTCAGCATGTCTATGATTATACATTTTTCTTTGTTAAATAACACGTTTAAATCTGATTATTATTAACCTTAGCTCATATAGCTTATATACATCATCCAAGTTCCTGTAAATTATCTGTTACTGTGGAAAATAACTGAATAGACTTTAGTACAATCCTGTGATGTGAATTAGGAA